>NW_007577741.1:1221839-1234971 GCF_000690725.1 Stegastes partitus
CTAAGTGTAGCCCTGTGATAGACTGGTTACCTGTCCAGGTGAACCTGCCTTCACCCTGAGTCAGCTGGGATAGACTCCAGCCCCCCTGCAACCCTAATGAGGATTAAGCGGTGTGTAGATAATGGATGGATGGATGGATGGATATTGTAAATGCACCAGAGTTAGCATAAATGCCAATTTGCATCTGTTGTCCCTTGGTGGGTCATAGCCTACAAAATAAATAAATAAATCAATAACTTACAAGGCTTTAAAATAGACAAATACAATACAGTTGATCAATCAATAATACACAGTGCATGAT
The DNA here is from genome assembly GCF_000690725.1 of Stegastes partitus. Taxonomy (NCBI): domain Eukaryota; kingdom Metazoa; phylum Chordata; class Actinopteri; family Pomacentridae; genus Stegastes; species Stegastes partitus. Next base: position 1,222,141 of record NW_007577741.1, read on the forward strand.
TATAAGTGCTAGAGTTGAAGTGCTGAAGTTAAGGTGCTTATCGTGTGTATTACGAATATTATTACACTATTTGGAGAAGTATGCAAAGTTAATTGTGATAGACTGGTTACCTGTCCAGGTGAACCTGCCTTCACCCTGAGTCAGCTGGGATAGACTCCAGCCCCCCACGACCCTAGTGAGGATTAAGACGTATAGATAATGGACGGATGGCTTTTCTGACAAGGTTTCAAACATTGCAAACTCTATATTGTTGTGCCGTAACAGTAACAGGATGACTAGGACAAAACACGCTGTGGAGGTTCAGCTTTTTATAATGACGTGTACTTGCCGCTTCTTTTCTCCCATTTGCAGACAAATTTTGACAGATTTGACTTTGGAAGTAAAATAAAAAATGGAGCATAACAGTAAACTGTTTATGGAAACTGCTCTGCTCCTCAGTGGCGTTTTATTTTGTCTCTTTAAATAATATCCAAGTTGACCATTTAATTACAAAATACTGTGAGTATATCACAAGACAAAACACGTGTCATTACTGTTAAACCGCATCTGTTTTACTGTTTTTCATATTTGACGCCAGCACACGTGATGGATGGTTGCCGTTGGATTTACTGTTTGGCCACGCTCCGTGTGAATCCTAATTATCGCCACAGAGACTGATGGTCTCGCTCTCTGCCCTCAACATTACAAATGATCTTATGCACAGCCCTGACTTTGAAGATACTTTAGTCTGGTGATCAACAATCTAATGTGAGTGATCAGTGGTTGTCAAGAATATATCACTTTTTGTGCTTGGCCAGAGATTCACAGCCCTGCTGCTGAGCTTTTGGGTTGTACACCAGTATGATTTATAACACACTGCTGTTCAGCTGTCATATCTCCTGCCTGTATTTCCTTTTTATCTGTGCTACACATCATGAACTGAGCTGTTAGGTTTATGGGCTCTTTAACTACCCCACTGTTAGATCTTATTGGATTCATTTGTCTTTTTAGGCCGGGTTAAGGCTTCACCCTGGGATTATTGCATCAGTGATCTTCGTCTCTGTGGCGGCAGTAGCTGCTGCCGTATTGATCATCCGAAAATACTGCTTCCCAGTCAAGTAAGCAAACTTTATTAATGAGCCTTAACGTGATTATTTTAAACTCTTAGGGCAGTAAAAAAAACACAACACCCTCGTCTGTCACGTACCCTTATTTCAGCGAGGCGACTTATAGATACTCGCTGCTGAGGCGGATGGAGGATCAGCATCCAGTGCCGGCGGAGGAGGAGGAGGAGGAGGAGGACGGTGACGGTGACAGGGGGCCCTGCACAGTGGGAGAGGAGTCAGACGAGGTCAGTTCACCATGGCTCGCCTGGTAGTAGCTATCGCTGTCATCTGTCGCACAGGCCCAGTCAACACAGCTGTAACTTTCCCCATCACATCACATGTCAATTGCAGCGTCCTCTTTTCTTCTGACAGGATCTTTTGGAATAAATCGCCAACTGGGATGCTGCCGGACTCGCTGAGAAGGAGTGTATTGTAGATGAATTGTGTGCTTTGGGGCTGCAAATAGTTATCATGGTTGACACAACATCAGAAAACAATTTAAAAACAGAGGTCACTATTCGGCGAGTCAGGAAAATGCGACGAGTTGAGAAGCTTTTTGCTATTTTTGATTCAACAATATACAACAAAATACTTGCTGAGGATCAATTAGTCAACCAGTTGCAGCTCCAGTGTGGTTTGTGTGTCTGGATTTGCATTTATCACCTGGCTTAGACTCTTTCTAGATGTGTAATGTCTTTGTGTTTGATGTGCAGCACTGATCTTCATTTGCATTATCGTGGTGATGACACTGATGAGTTTAGCATATGCAACACACGGCATGCAGTGGTTTTAAAGTGGCATCAAGCCGCTGATAAACATCCACGTTTTGTACTGGTTTCCATGTCTGTGGGGACGTGCAGGCTACTTCCAGAGCCTCTGGCACAACTCAGATGTTTTTGTTTTTAAGTCTGCTAAAATGTGCCACAATGGAGCACCAGTCAGATATCCCAGATAAGAATCACAGTAGTAACAGAGCTGAATGTGATTGTTGTGATGTTGTCAGTGTGACTTCCACACAGCATCTCTGCCTCCTGAAATTAGACTACAACTAATTTGAAAAAATATGTCAAATTTCGTAAATTGCTACCCTCGGTGACAAATTCAAGGGAAACCCAGCATTAAGTGTAGTAAGGGCTTCATTATGCCATTGATTTTAAAATCCTCTGGAACTGTACTGGAGGGTTGAAGCGTCATTCTTCCAACAGATATCCCCTCGTTTAGCGTTTTGATGATGGCCCAAAATCTCCCATTGTGTTCGACTGGGTGGAGATCTGCTCGCCGCGCACCATTCAAATCATTTTTCTGCTCATCAAACCATTTGGTGACCCCTTGTGCTCCGTGGGTGCAGTTCATTGTCATCCTGGGTAGAAATGAGAATAGAAATATTTCATCATGGAACAAAGGTGATCACTCAGAACAGCCCTGTATTGATTTGCAGTGACCCTTTCCTTTAGGGTCAGCGTTATACTGTCGCGCCCATATGGACTGGGTGGTGCACTACATCATGCTAGGACCCTCTCATTAAATGCCCATCTGCAGTCCATAATTTTTGTTCTTGCAGACACAAATTCTGGACGACTATGAGGTCAGTCGTGTCCATGCACAGAATACTTAGACACGTCTAGTCCTCCAAGCGGACTAGAAAACAGTCTAACAACAGCAGCTATGCATCTGTGGTGTCTGCAGGTTATTACAATCAAAGCTTAATGGGAGAAATGGACCCCAACCAGGCCAGCAAAATGCCCCTAACAGCATAAGAGAGCTGTTGCATCCCTTCACCGTAGGGTTCAAGGGTTCAGGCTGTTCCTCTCATTTGTCACCCATCTGTACATTTTAACTCCTTTTTTTAAAATTCCTGTTATGTTTAAAAGGAATCGTCTTCTGCAAAACCAAACCCATGTCCTTGATTAAACCACCATAGTTCTGATTGTGTGAAAAGGAGCCTCACACTGCGGAAGACTTAAGACTCAACTATTTAGATTCTTAGCATATTTTTTTTTTTAAACGCTTTGTCACTTGACTTGAGAAGAGAAAAAAATGTGGATTCATTCTGGCACAACGCAGCTCCCAGAACTGAAAGGAAAATGTGAAAACAAATTGTCTGGTATTGTTGCATCAAGGTGATGATTTGCTTAAATATGGATAAATCCAAAAAAAAAAATTTGGCAAGTTTCTCAGGCACCTTTACATGTACTCAGTCTGAGTAAGTCTGCCACAGCACGTGTGAGTAATATTAACTCTCCGTTTTGAACTAAGCAGTTACAAATCGTTGCATGGAGATATGACATTTCAGATATTTCAAACACCCTAATTGATCTGAAGCTAAAAATAGCCGCAGTAAGACCCCAGCTATCTCGCAGTTGGCTAGTTGCCTTTGAAATTATTTCCTTTTGCATGCTGTCATTCCACTCAAAGTCAATTTGCTGTCGAGTCCACTGCCTCTGTAATGGACTTCTAGGCTGACTGATGTTGCATGATGTTTTTTGACAGCTGCGTTCGCCACAAAGGAAAAGGAATCAGCGACTCCACCTGCTTGGGAGTTGCGAGCGAGCATCGCGACGTCAGTGTCACACGGTGCCAGCGGCACCTCAAACGGATTAATAATTAATCAGAAATCACTCTTCGCTTTATTTATTGTTTGTGTGATCAACAAATTAGGCGACGAAACCCGTCTAATTTCAGCTGTCTCTTCTTGTTAGGACTCTGGAGAGTTATTGCAAAACTCCACAAACATTCAAAGTGTTTTGTGTGCAGCTGCTGATGGGCGACACCGATGATGTCTGCTCTGTCTTTTTTATATTTTGGAAAAGCGTTGGGTCAGTTAGGGTTTAAATATTCCTCCTGTGCACCGTCTGAAGTGTGCTCAGATCGTCCTTGTTTAATCCAGCTCATGAACTTGATGATCCGCCCGCTCTGCCTCTTATCTAAAGCGAGTGTCTGCTTTATTAGAGAGGAGATGTTATATTTGAGTATATAAGTATTGCTGACTTCTCACCGACAGACACGAGGGCTGTGAAGTGCCGAATGACAAACACTCGCCCGTGTTTGTCCCGCTGCTGTCTGTGCATTGTCTGCAGTCGCACAAAATGAAACTAAACATGGATGTTTGGTTCTCACAACCATATCTGGCCCCTTTTCCCTGCATGCTTAATGTTCCATCTGATCAGTGAACGGTAGTACACAAAGACCCTCTGCTGGTGCTCTGTGGTATTACACCAGGCGATGAGTTGAGATGCTGTGCACATTTACTGACGTGAAACTGTTTGTATTCTCTTATTTCACTTAACATTAAGTATTTTATTGTAATGTCAACATTGCTGGTGGGAGTTTGGTTTGGGGAGCTCACACAAAACACAAACAAACCCTCGGGGCTCCCACAAGAGGCGTGCTTCACTGTAGGGAAATTTTAGTAATTTTAATAATCAATGTCGTTTTGAATAAAAAAGACCTTTAAGGCATGACTTGTCGTAGTCTCAAGGCCCTGTGTCAGTATTTCAGTTGTTGTTTTTTTTGTTGCTTATATAATTAATACTCCAAAATAAAGTATTCAACTTCGTACGAGTGAACAAATTGGTGACAACGGAGAAGCTCCTCCTACGTAAAGTTAAGGCTCAGCTGCTGCAGAAGGATCAGCCGGCCAGATACTTGCTGACACAAGGGCTTGATGTCTGCTTTACTGGATTACTGTGTCTTTTCGTTCCTTGTGCAGCGTCGCGCTCTCGGATGTCTCGGCAGAAACATCTGACGCCTCGCTTTATTTGTGATATTCCAATAAATCTCGTTCTCCCTCCGTCCGGGTTCGTGTCTCATTGTCACATCTGATACCTGCTGTTGTATCAGTAAATGTGCTTCCAGCCTCTAATTTCTTGTTCCTGTTTTCTTTTAGTCCGTGTGAACTGCTTCATGCGGAAAGCTCCACGTATTAAGCGGATTTCACTGAAATTTACATAAAATTAGAAAACGCTGACACCTGGTACAATGTCTCTTTAAACCTTTCTTTCCATTTACTCATCCAATTTGAAATATGAGGCTTTTAACCTTCTTCCCATCTCTTCTTTGTGCCTTTTTCCCCCCCTACACAGCTAAACACAATCTGCCGCCTGCAAACCTCATTGTTCACATCAAATAGTATCCGTTACCGTTTCCCTTGTTTGACGTTGTTTTAAAAAGAAAAAAAAGCTGTCACTTGATCTTCATCCAGTTCATCGCAGTAGGTGTGGTTATAGATTATGTCACATCGCTGTGTGTTTTATGTAGAGTAAGGAGTTATCAGGGAGATGAGATGACACCACGAGCTCTGCTGTGTCTCTGTTATTTTGCTGAAGCACACATGAAAGATCTCAACTTTTCCTCCTCGGACAGAACAAAGCTCTCTGATTTGTCGCAGACATGAGGTGTCGAGGTAAGATTTGACTTTTATTTAAAAACACTATCTTTTAGTTCTGCGGATCTTCATCTGTTTTCTCTTTCTTGTTGACAGCTGCTCCGCACCTCGCCGCTGTAATTGTTGTCCTCCTAATCACATGGGGAATCTCCATCAATTCATTTGATGCACAAGGGAAAGCGAAAACATTTCTCGGTAAGATCGTTTTTTTTCTGTTGTTTTTTTTTTAAAGTACATTTCGAAATCTGCAGTAAGTCTAGCGTCGCAGTAAAAGCTATTTCCATTCCGTCCCCGTTCGTTCTTTTTTTTTAGGGTTTTATGCAGATCAAATTAAACTAAAATTCAAAACAGGTAAGTCAGACGTTCTCCGTTTTTAACACTTAATATAAAATATGTACTCTCTCTCAAGTGGTTCCTCTGAATTGAATAATGGTAAAACTAATTTTTCTTGGGAGCAGGTAAAAAGTGTGGCACAGTCGAGCTCTTGTATGCGTTTCTCTTTAAACTGGGTGTCACTTTCAGTCCTCGGGCCTTTTGTTCAGCAGGACAAAGACGCTGGTATGTTGTATAATCCATACCATAAGAAAGCATGTGATGGTGAAGAGATAAGCGTGTTCCCACCCGTTGAGGTACGAAATCTCAGCATTGGGTTTTTGCTCAAAACATTTGACAGGAACAAAGAAAACACAAGAAATCTGTCCTTTACTGTCACTGTCTGGTCTCCTAAAACTCAACTTGCATTGAAAACAAATGACCACTTCCAAGAGCACAAAACGGACCGTGGGAATAATAACAAAACACCGGCGTACACTCGAGTCTGATTGTCAACTCAATGTATTTAAAGAAGAACCTCTCACGGTATAAGAGAGGTGAAAACCTAAGAGGCTGCCAAGTGCACTCATATTTACCTCCTCCTCAATCAGCACCAACTCCAGCTCCTCCAGCACCTGTCCCCGAGGGCATCTGCGGTTGTCGGAGTCACTGTAATTACACTTATCACTGTAACCGCCTCAAACATCCTCGCTCAGGTAAAGAGATCCCAACAAACGGTGTTATCTCGTGTCACACTAAGTCGGCCGTTTACCTTATCACTTACTCTTGTGGTTGGGTCACGTGGGGCAAAGGAAATCCCTGTTGCTGATCATGGAAGCACAAATAAATACCCAAAACGTGGATTGGCAAAATGCAGTCAGAGCAACCGGAGTTGACCAAAGTGCCGCGTACAACAACAAAAACGTGTGCGCAGAAAACAAGCTAAAAGCGTCGTAAAAAGAAAAAAGTCAGATCAAATTACAAAATTAAATGAATATACTTCAAAAATTAAACCACTGAGAGCATTCAAAAGCCGTTGAAAAATGTTTCTCTTTCTTAAAAATGTTAACGCTAGAAAATCATTTGACTAAAAAAGAGGAAAGCTGTTTCAAGGGCGGCTAAAAGCAGCCGTTGTGAGGATCTAGGAGGCTGTGAAAGTAAAATCCGTTATCATTTATCGACATGTTAATCTTCTATTTGTTTAAAAGAAAGAATTCCTATGTGTTGATGGGGTTACAGGTGGAAGTCTTTGCACTGCAAAAGTCAAAAATAGAGATCTCAGGTGTGCTCGGGTCTCAGTCTGAAGGGGCTACTCGGTCAAATTATGGGCTGTAACCAAGGCTACAGACCAGCCTGTGGAGATCTCATCTCTAGGAAGCTGTTCTGTCGAAGGAATGAAAGTATGTGTTCGCTGTCGTCTTATAATTAAGCTGTCATTCTTGTTCTTCTCCAGGAGAGAAGCAACGGAGGCTCCGGACAAACTGTTATCCTCTAATTTACACTGTGTACGATGTTTAATTTGTCAATGACCCGGCAAAGTGGTGGTTTTATGCATCGAGGTAATAAATCAACAAGGCCTAGAGGTAGAGCAGAGTAGTTCTGAGACGTACCCAGGTGCCAAGCCGCGCCTGGTTTTATAAGCAAATAAAAGAACCTTAAAATCAATTCTCTATTTAACAGGTAGCCGGCGCGGAGACGCTACCACGAGCGTAATGATTTCTGCTTTATTGGTACCAGTTAGGAGCCTCGCACCAGCTGCAGACGAGACATGGAGGACGGCCCTGGCTTGAGTTGCAGTAATGTAGCCTTGAGGAGATTATTGCGGCGGTTACAATCTCCGTGGCGCTGAGACAGAGGATGGATTTCAATTTGAAAGTGGCACCCTTACACCACGGAGTTAATCTGTTTGTCGAATTATCCGGCAGCAGTATATTTTGTCCAATTGAATCATCCTATTTCCTCTCTAAGATATACTGAAACTGAGAAGTTATCACTCGCACCAAGAGGAGGTAACTCAGATGTTTTACGTTCCTGGAGGGAGCACTATTGAATCTTTGAAAAGCCTGCCACCTCGCAGACTGAATACAGATTCCACGTGGTTTCTTTCGAGCTGTTATTCTAACATTTCGGGCAGGACGCTTAACCTAAAGATTATATAGGAAAGCGTGCTACGTGGCGCTTCCTTCCATTTGGTTTGACGTGTTTTGATTAGCTGCACCCTTTTTGTTTTTGAAATTTGCATTCGCCCAAGGCCCCTTGATTATTTTTCCTCGCCGGAATAATGCAACACGATTATCTAATCACCATCAGACGTGTTATTAGGATGTGGCCTATATAACATACAAGCGCCTTTGTCCTTCCACCGACTGTTGATTTTGAAGAAGGCCTGAGGGAAATGTCATCCAAATAAATGAGAAATGCATATGGAGCACTGGAAGCCTCTCTGCAGCCCCTGGCGTGCAATATTTTTCTATTACTAGAACTCATCTTTTTTACATTACACAATTCCCACAGTAACTGTATCCATCAGGAGGTCCTCTCTGTCCCTCTATTCTACATTTTCAGCTCCAACTGCATCTGTGCCAAAGTGCCGCCTCTCCAGAGTCTGCCCGCCTCAACATTTTGCTTTACATATCAGCAGCGGAGCGGCCAACGTTGTCGGGCCAAAGATCTGTTTCGATGGGAAAATGTATGTATTGATGCGGGGGCTGAATTAGCCAAAAGACAAAAGCAGAAACTAAACTCCTCGTGTGTGTCTCGACAGCATCATGAGCCATGTGTTTAACAACGTGGGACCAGGCCTGAACATTGTGGTGGTAAATGGTGAGTAAAATCCAATACGCTGATGTATAGATCATTACAGAAGCAATATAAGCTGCTGAGAAACTTCAGAGTTTATTCTTGAACTTTGAAGTCTCCCTTCAAGGTCCCTTTTTTTTTTTGTAGCTTGTCTGGAGTTTTCAGTTTTATTTTGTGATTAATTCACAGTATTCATGTCTATTATGATTATTTCAGTCTTTTTTTTATGTGTTTTTTCTATCACAGGTGAAAATGGAGTTGTAGAGAAATCAGACTGTCTTAATATGAATACTGCAAGTAAGAGGTTTTAAAAAAAAAAATCTTTTATTCAGGTTTTCAATTTCAAACTTTATTAAAGCCTTTCAGTGATGGCATTTTTTTTTTTATTCTCTCTCTCTAAATTAAAGACCCAGAAGACATCCTGGCATCCTTGAAGGAGATTAAACCCGGAATGATTGTCTTGGTGGCCTCCTTTGATGATGTGACAAAGAAGTGAGTCCAGATTTTCAATGATTCAACACGTTAGAATGATTTCACATCACAAAATCTGACCCCGCCGTGCGACTCCGTGGCAGGATGACAGATGAAATGAGGGAGATATTTGTCGGGATGGGAAGCGCTTTGATCAGGTCTGTAAAACACAGAGACAGCTGGGTGTTTGCTGGGAGAACAGGAGCAAGAAGCAAAAGCCTCTTTGAGAAGGTTAGCGAACCTGCTCGGCGCACTTTTGTTTGTTCTATTTGTGTCAGAGAAGACCATCTATTTTAAAATGGGCTAAAAGTTTGAAAGAAGCGTGTTTTCTTCTCTGTTCACCTGTCAGCGAGCTGCTCACGACGAGAAAACCGACGTTTATGAAGGATGGCCGGAGATGGTGGAGGTGGCCGGCTGTTTTCCCAGAAACCAGACTGACGGACCGACTGACTGACACGATGTGATGGAAGGTTCTTTGTTTTGTTTTTTTTAAAACGGTCTTTCAAGATTTCTCTGTAAAGTGACGCCGCTCCAAATGGTGTCAACTCCCCTTCTAAAATTAAAAGCTTAAGATCCCTGTTTCCTGCAGGTTCCCTGAAGGTTCTGGGATTGTTATTTATGGTGTCTGTCTGCGATTCACAGCAGCGTTTTACTCAGAGGAACATGTTTTATTTACTACAGTTAAAGTTAATGTGGCATTACTATGTACATACAGTATAACAGGAAGTCTGGTCACTATATATTAAACAGTAAACCTCACTGAGAGCTCTGTGATCAGTTGATTACTTAACTGTAAACTGCTTTAGAGACATGTAGACAGCAGATATAATGGTTAAATCTGATGAATAGTGAGATGAATAATGAGAGAGGAAAGAATAAATTCACCATTGCAAACTTTGGATTCATATTTTTCTCAGATGCTTGTGTGAAATCCTTGATAATTTGACTTCTCTTGGCCCTGAATAGTTATTTAAATGAGACAATTTGAGCTGCTTGGAGGGGAAAATTGTTGAAACTCCAACTAGACACAATCTTTACTGATTTATTTATTTTTAACTCGAGGTCACGAGCCAAAATCACTGGAAACCGCCGGTTTACGTTTCAACAATGCTGTGTTTTATAAGCTTTCCATGTGTCTTTACATGTGAAATCTTAATTCCATTTTGCATACATGTACCAGAGTAAACCTTGCATTATGTTTCCCCTGAAATACTTGCATAAAACCCAAGCATCTTCAATTAAAGTTTGAATCAGATGAAACTTCAGCTGAAACTTCCCTCCACTGCCGTGTATTTCTGAGCTCTCTGGGCCGGAGCTTCTCCTCCGCTCGGTGGCTGCTTCTCCGGGATCATCACCATTGGTCCGAGCACTGAGCGCTGTCCCCTCTCTGTGCCATTCTTGGCTGCTGGAGCAGAGAGAGAGTAACCTCAAATTATTGCCGAGACTCTGTCCACTCCGGGTCCAGCAGGCGTCTGTGGCAGGCACCAAATCTGGATTATGCTGAGGACATGGGAGTCACGCATGGGAAGAAGGTGAGCTGTTTTTTTTTATTTTTTTTAGTTAACTTCTTCATTTATTTTTGAGACACAACATTTCTCAAGTCATGTTTAAATCATCCGGCAGAAGCATCCATGTGGCAAAAAGCCTTTCTTGGCGTGCATTGTGTTTTCGAGAAGAATGAGTGACAGATAACGGAAAACCCCAGAGTTACAATATGTTCTTTTCCTATTTGTATTATTCATGTATGCTCTTTAAAACTAACCCTTTTTGTTTTACAGTTCCTCACTTCTGCCGCGGTGTGTTGTCTGTTGTCTCTACCTTTTAGCCATTTCCCAAAGGCAGTTAGTGCTTGAACCAAATGCAGGTCTTTATCCAACTGAAGAGACGCCCACTGAAGAGTGGGCCTTGGAGACTGTTTATCCTGTCATGTCCTATTAATTCTTCTCCACACAATATCCTCTGTGTGAGAGTTAGCCAAACAGCAGGACTTCCCCCTCATCAACCAAACAGCATCGAGCAGCTAGTTGTCATTAAAATGCTGTCAGTGTTCATCTGCATTGCCTCTCCGTCTGACGATTCGCTGTCATCTTGATAAATTTTAATTTATTTCAGAAGTCGTGCCGGATTTTGAAGACATTATGCAATGCTATTATATTTTTTTTCCCTGTCTGCGTGTGTGTAGGTGACTGATGAGACTCCAGCAGACACTATGGAGCTGCTCTGACTAAAGCAGATCATGCACAGAGATTCTACCGCACAAGTCATTAAATGTTTCATCAGACAACGAAAAAAAACTGCAAGAATCCCACTGAAGTGTTTACTTAGCTGTCCGGTCCGATTCCCACAAAGGGGAATAAACTCTTGTCTCAACCATTAATTCTGCTCAAACTCCAGCAAATGAGCGACTCAGTGGGCATCAAACTGCGTTTTGTCTGATGCTGTCATTAATGAGGTGGCAGCCTTCCACCTCACCACTGAGATCACTCGCTTCGCTGGACATGTGCAAGTGGAGCTGGCACTTCATTTGTTTGTCAGCATCATAATACAGCTTTGTGTTGCCGCCATTTGCATGAAGCTGCAATGTTGACCCGACTGGGAGATCTCTGTCTATGTCGTTTATTTGTACGTAGTAGTGTTTAGTAAAAGCACCGTGTCTCTGGGATGAGTTAATAACTATATCATGTTGTATTTTACTTGTTGTTCACAGAGAGACCTCCAACATTTTCCAGGTGAGACACACTTTAACTGGTCTGGTGAGAAAACAATCTAATGGCGTATATTCTGATGTGTTTTACTATTTATTGGAACATAATGGTTTCAAACTTATTAACTATACAGTTTTATGCCTCATGCGAGCTTCCTGCTGCGAGGCAGCACATTATCACCCACTGAGCCGCCGTGGCTCCCATGATGTCTGCTGTTATTGTCGGCGTCGTAAAGAAGCAGGGCAAAGTGTTTGCCTCTGCCGGCCTGCTTGTGAGGAGGAAGACGAGAGATAGCAGGGATGCGTTGTAATTCGTGTGACGCCGACTATAAAGCGCATATGGACACTGTAGCATTTGCAGAAGAGACATTTTTATCGATTTGGACTGTCGTTAAGAGTAAGAGGGTTAGAGATAATTTGTTAAGTCAATGAACTGTTATGTGCTTGTCAATAAACCATTTGCTCAGAGACATTTGGCAAGTCAGCTGAATTGTGCTTTAAAGCCAGACCATAACTTTTGAAAGAGGTAATGCCAGGGCTTTCTTCTTTGCAAATGAAAAGCTGAATCCATAAGAAACAAAAGGCTGCTCGTTTCAGGAGGGGGTTTGTTGCTGCAGCCTTTGTGGATATGCACAGTGTGTCTAACTTAACCGGGCTGATGTTAGCAAACTTTGCACAGAAATCTCTGTGTAACTGGCATTTATGAGTCACTTGGCTGGCTTTGACTCGGGCTTATGTTTTAAGATTTACCATTATCCTCTTACTTGTGGCCACATTGACTACCTTTGAGTAAAAGTTCCATAGGCCAGCTATAAAGGCCTTTGGGTAACATCCAGGCTGTGCTATATCACTGATCTTAAAGTATATAGAGAGTCCAAAGAGCCTCTGCAGTCGGCAGCAGGTTTGATCCAGAATAGATAGAAACAGGCTTTAAATGGCAGAAATCAATACGGTGGCGAACAGTGGTGCTGAAAACCTGTGCTAAGGTAGAAATACTGTTACATTGCTCAACTACAAGTAAAACTACTCCGATTTCTGATGTATTATCAACATCAGGCATTCAATCCAAAGGAGAT
>NW_007577741.1:1236369-1261835 GCF_000690725.1 Stegastes partitus
ATGTTCTTGTAGCTCACTAACGTATTCTAAAGTTCTCAGGTCACATTCTGTACTTGTGTGAGGCTGAAGGGTGTTTGCTGTCAATCTGGGCTCAGAAAGCAGGAAAGTAGGTGTTTCAGTCGTGATGAGCAGATAATTGGCGTAAACCACGACTTCCATTCATCGCTGCATAAAATACTTCACACCATAAAGCCGAATGAGCCACACGAGTAACGACTGTGACAAAGTGAAATATCAGCAGTCTTGACTGAGCTTGAAGCGTCATTTTTGGCAAGAAAAAGTCATTACCTGTCTGTTCAAAGGAGACGTGGATGCCGTCCTTGATCTTCCTCCAGATGATTTCTCTATTACTTCTCGTACTCCGTCGTAATGTACATCAGGTTTTTGTTGTTGATGTGTCACGACTGAATCTCCACAAAGAAGCCATCAGAGACTCCTTGTTAGTTATTTTATTCTCTCTTTAGCCTCCATGACGAAGACACACCAATCTGAGCAGGAGGATCGCTTCCCAGAGCTCCAGGGGTTTGGTCCGTCCCAGCTGCAGAGTGAAGAGGAGGCCAGCCACCTAATCAGACCCCACAAACCTCTCAATCCTTTAACTGCCTCCAAGAGCCACCAGGAGCTCCACAAAGAGCTGCAGATGACCCACAAGAGGTTGGACGGAGGCACATGAACACTCACAGCTGAGTCTGATTATTTCTATACATCATCAGGTCCTTATGTGTTTCTGACAGGAGAGTGACTCAGGAAGGAAAGACTGAACTCCAGAGAGCTCTGGAGAAGAGGAAATGGGAACAAAGGATGAAGGCGAGCAGAGATCAGCAGGAGGCGAAGAAGAACACGTCGCCTCTTCACCAGGAGCTGCTGAGGAGGCATCAGAGGCTAGAAAACGTACGCACGGGAGTATTAATGTTGTTGTTTCTTTTTATCCCCCCACGTTTCTTCACAAATATTCCTGTTATGTCTGCTTAACAAACCGTCACAATGGTTAAAATTAGAAATGAGATGTGTTATTGTGTCTAGAACCTTCAGCGCTGCGTCGTATCAGATAGGTATTATCATATTTACACACAGGAGCGTGACATTGCTTTTGTGATTGTGGGATTATTTACGGCCGTGTGGAACATCGGGTTGTTCTGCAGTCGGCCAGCGGAGGGCGGTGTAGACTGGTTTTGGCTCCTGCAGCAAATCTAGTTGACAGTACACCTGTTTTAATGTCATCTCGGGGTTGATACAACCTCAAGGTACATGAATTTAGGTGTATAGCATGAAGAGAGTTGTGATTTTAGCTGTGTTTTTAAGAGCTACACGTCAGGTGGCTCTTTCAGCTGCATTTAACACTGGAGTAATACTTTATGAGTAAAAAGGGCCTTCAAAAAAAGGGAACAAATCCAAATACTGAATGCAGAAAAAGTAGTGGGTGTTGTTAATGCTGCATTAAAGTATAATTCTATTCGCTCCAAGGTAGTTGCATTTTATATCGTTTTATTTCTACTATTTTTATTATATGAGGCATCCTGAACACTGTAGCTGCCAAATAAATATAAAAAAAACAGGCAATGTTTACTGTATTTTGAATTGTACTGGACAACAAATGTGGCATTGAAAGGAATTACTCAGAAGCACAGAGAAAATGAATTAAAGCACACGAAGCCGGCGCTGCTAAAGTGCAGCACTCAGAGAAATGCTTCTAACCCAACATCAACAAAAAATATCTCGAAAAATGGTTATTTACACACACGAGCTCCAAAATTTCCTTTTTATTTCTCCACAGCTGGAGAGAGAGGAAAAATCCAAGCAAGAGGAACCAGAGTTCCTCCAAGTCAAAGAGAGACTGAGGAGAACCACCACCGTGCCGGACGCAGGAGAGAAACAAGTGTGACGGTTAAGATGGGTGACTGTCCGTCGGACGTCCAGCACAACAGACTGTTGGGAGGAAGCGACTTGTTGAAGGAAGCTTAAGTGTCTCCTGCTAGGAACAGATAACGCTGCTCAGTATTCATAATCGAGGCGACACCTTCCGGTCAAGTGGAGACACGCCGTTAGCTGACAAAAGGAAGAAATATTTCAGTTTTTATTAATGCTACGCTGTGATGAATTAGATGTGCATAGACGGTAACTTAATTAGTTTGAAAATTGAATTAGAGTGGCTGATCTTTATGGTCCGTAATGCATTAGACACAGAGGACAGCTAAAAACAGGTTGTGATATATATATCATTTGTTTTTCTCCAGCAATGAGTGTTACTATTTTGTTATCATGTCTGTTATGTGTTTATTAGTAATATTCTGATCAATCCCACGCTATCATCAGTATACTAAACAATCAGATATATTTGAAGGTATCACAGTATGATGTGATATTAATCTAGGTGAAGAGATGACAGACATCTGCAGGTTGCACTACACTGGACATTGTGCCTTTAGAATAACTGCATGTTGTTCACTCAGTAGGAACAAATAGATCAATAACTACAATATGCAACACATCTTTGTAATGGTGTTCTATGTACACGTTGCATTTTGCAGGTAATTTCAAATCCACACAACTGGCTCAGATTCACCTGCACTCCTTCACAAGCCAGTGTTTTCTTTACATGTTAAAATAAAGCCATGTTGTACAATAACAGCACACACAATGCATAGACAAGGAAGTTTTATTTCATTTCCTGCAATCTTTGTGGGTACAAATCGTATTTTCTTCCGTCTTGTTCAATAACCCATGATGCATTGCATCCATACATTTGTAGCTCAAAACAGCTTTTACAAAAAAGGATATACAATATATACTTATATTTATATATATAATATACATGTGTTTCTTTATGCATTTAGATGTGTTTGTAATGGGTAATATAAGCTTTTTTTTAAAAAACGAAAAAACACAGCCAAGTGGAAACAAATCCCAGGAAAGGTTGAACAGAAGGTCATTACCAAACATATAATAGCCAGGTTATCAAAGTCATCAACGTTGGCTATCTTACAGTTAACATGAAGCCCTTCAAACACAGTTTGCATATTTTCCACAATTACAGTCATGTAAATCCAGAGTGATTGCCTTCTTTTTCTGTACTATGGACTTGTTTGTTTCAGTGTTAAGTGGAGGAAAACTAGGTTTATGTGCAAACAAAACATATTTCAATTCAGCTACGGTGACTTGGTCGATGGTTCGGTGGATGTTTAAAGCTAACAGAACACAACACGTCGTGACACACTTTAATTTAATAATGGCACGTTATGATCGGTATCAGGATTAAGGGAGTTTCAGCTAGTTGTCAGAGGAGAGATGTTTTATCACTATATTAAATCCCTTTCAGAGTCACAGTCGTCCTTCATCTGAGTCGTGCATTTAAAAGATGAATACATATCTGAATCTACAATAAAACCTTCCCATTTCCCCGTATGGCTTTTTACTCAGGAGGACAGGTGTAGAGCTCGCACACTGGCAGACGGGTGATGTTTCCAGCACCGTGACGGGTTTTTTTTTTTTTCTACATATATTTTGCACTGTGGCTGATATGTGTGTGTTGTTTTTTTCTCTACTTGTGTCTGGGTGTCAGCTAGGAGTGAATGAGTCTACAACAGCAAAAAATCAGAATGAGTAAAAAAGAAGAAGTAGGTCGCTCAGGTAGAGACTCGGCCTACGTAGTCGATGCAAATGATAAGTCCACTGTGCTGTGTTGTATTTTGTCAACAACATTACTTCTGGTGTTACTCACTTCACATTATATAGCTCAAAATTACAGTATTACATCATTTTTCAATACAACAGAGTAATAATAATCATGTGAGTTTATACTAATTGATCATCATTCATGTAAACATATTTAACCAGGTCATGCAAACAGTAGACCAAAACTTCTTCCACTAGAGGTGCACAGCACAGAGCAGGCGGAGCGCCCAGACTGAGATCCCTGCGACTCAGCGAGAGCCAGACCCGGAGACTGACAGCTGGCGGCTGTTTAGACACTTGTCAGAAACAGAACGGGAAGGATGAGCGCGACATGGATATGATTGTTTTCTTCCCACACACAGCGAATTCCCAGTAAAAACGGCACCTTCAAAGCAGCTCTCCGAACACGACGGGCGCCGGCGGAGGGGAGGTGAGAATCCTGCCATTTTACACACTTTTTGGGGGATCTCAGTTTGAGCCTCTGATAACAGAACAGCCATAAAAAACAAACAAACAAAAAGAGTCTCCTTTTGATATTCAAACATTTCAATCTTTTTTCCCCCCAACAGAAGCATGCAGACACTTTGGGTCAGAACCACCCTTCGCAAACCCAGTCTGAGCCAGAATATAGAGTCCATAACCCCCAGAATCACTCTCAAGTATCTCCTTTCCAAAAAGGCTTTAAACAAAAGGAGTAAATACTTAGAAAAACACAGAAACACTCAATGATGACAGTGTGAGGATGAAGAGGGCGATCAAACGGAAATGAACGGAGTCAGCGGTGGAGACGGACACACCTTGAGATTAACTATATTCAACTAAACGGCTACTTGGTCGGTGACTGGAAAGAGTCACTTGGATGCGTAAAGAGCATAAAGACATGCAGGAGTAGCTTTCAGCACGAGTATTTTCCCTTTTCTTTTTTGCCCTGTCTGGCCAGATTTTTTGGAGAAAGCTGCCAGTCAAGTAAAGTGAGTGGGCCAGATGGATGTGGGCACGCAGGAATTGTGATTAGAGGTAGATGTGACAGATAATGTGAGAACAAAAAGGATGGAGGAGATTGCCTTTAGGCCACTGCCTCACCTCTGATTAAAGCTCCAGGAGCTTAGATCCTCACATCCAGAACCACTTCTTGTAATGCACACACTGCCAAATGGCCACACTCTGCTATAGCTGCACCGTGTTCCACTGGTGGAGGGGTTACTAGAGGACAATCACACAGTTAGACCCCTTAAAATCAAAAAAGCCAAACTTCCTGTCTATGTGAGGCAGCCTTGCATACCATTCTCCAACAATGTGTGTATCTTTTAGTCATGAAGTGCTTTTTTTTTTGTTGCTGTTGTTGTTGTTTTTTTTCTGGACAAAGACTTACAGTGTGTTTGGAGCACACTGTAACAGTGACCTGCTGGCTGTGGATGTACTCTGGCGGACACTGCCTGATATCTACTCTGCATTCCTGGCCAGACTGGGCGGACGGGCTCTGGGCGCTCCAGGGACACAATGTCACCATGACAACAGGAGGTTGTGCTCAGATGCGACTGGCTGGCCTGCAGCAGTAGGTGCAGCTTCTCAGGCTGTCCCGATCCGTGCTGCCCTCGTTGCTGCCGCGACGGCCGTCCTCGTAGTGCGACACTGGATGTTGGAGCAGAGCAGAGAATGCAATGAAGGTAACGGGACGTTCATGTGTTTTCCACCTGGTGTCTTGCTCTTATAATGGTGGCAGCAAAACCACATGGACAGCAGAAATGACCTGAAATGCTTCTTGCAATCTGAGCAAAGGTAAATATGAAAAGGATCAATCCATTCCTTTATAGAGTAACTTTATAGGGCTCTAACTGCTAGTTTAACCAACAAAGTGCAATATTACATCTACCTCGCTGCTAAACATAACAAATTTTGACTAATTTTGATTTCTACTCTGACGTTTATATTTCCTATCTTTTCCCTTACTACTCTGATATTGCTGTATTTTTACTTATATTTTGCTCTTGTTTTATTGGACTTATTTGGCTTTTTCTTTAAAAAAAACGGGACCTGATTACTAATTTCGTACCACAAACATGTGAATGTGAGCTGGCGTGACAAATAAAGTTCCTTGAATCCTTCTCAGCTGGGGCCTTTCTATGTGGAGCTTGCATGTTCTCCCTGCACCCGTGCTAGTTTTCAAACTTATTCCCAGAATCCAAAGACGTGCACAGAAGGTAATTGGTGGTTGTAGCTGTAGGTGTGTTGACCCTGTGATGTCCAGGTGCCCCCTGCCTCTTGCCCCATCCTCTACAGCTAATGGTTGGATGGATGTAAATTAACATGACCCACCATCACAGATACCTCCCTCCTTTCTCTGGGTACCGTGTGAAGCTTGAAGTAAGTTTGTGCGACACGTTGCCTGAAGCAAATCCCCCCCCTCACCGATTTTGATCCTTACAGGTCGAGAAGTTTCACGACATGTAGAAATGGATCTTCATCAACGAGTTTTCGATGTGAAGCGACGCCGCTGAGCCGCGGTACCTTTACACAGTGGAGCTAATCTGGCTGGCGACTGAGAACGCTGCTGTCAGCTCAGCTGTGATTCACAGTGTGTTACTTTCTTGTTAAAAGCTGCAGAAAAAAATAAAATCACAATATTTTGACTGTGTTGTAAATTATAGGCTGCCGAGCTATTGACTTTATTTACAGTTGGTGTACGGGCTAGTTTAGTGGTGACATGAACAAAACAGCCCGAAGAAACTGAACCTAATACGGAAGTGAAAACCGTCTGAATGTGCGCCGAGCGTCGGGCCTCCTGACTGACATCTAGAGTGCATGCCAGCAGTTCTGCAGCTGCTTAGCTCAGGACAAAGCTTTGATGAAAACCTTTCAGCGAAACGGAGCCAAAATGATTTGTGGTGTTCATTTATTCAAGCAGGTTTCATGTTTTAATGATGTTTTCCTCCCATTAGAAGTTTATTTAGTGGAGCGTCCACTGTATGGTGGGGTTATAGCATCTACCTATCACACATCCAGCTCATTTTTATTTTTTTAAGTTATTTTTTTGGCCTTTGTGCCTTTATTGGATAGATTTAGTCAGAGAGAGACAGGAAAGTAGGGGAGAAGAACATGTGGGAAAGGGTCATGAGCGGGAATCGAACTCATGACCTCCACATTGGGACTGTAGCGCTGCACATGGGACGCCAGCTCTACCAGGTGAGCTATAGCGGCACATCCAGCTCATTTTTATCCTAACACAACTCCTCCATTATATGGTTGGATGTGAAGGAACGTCCGTATTTGCAAATTATGAGGGTTCACCTCTCCGGACAGCACAAGGTGGTCTCATGACGAAGCTGTAAGAGGGATAAAACACTGTATATATGCACTGGAGCACTATGTTAGTTACATTTGGGTGGATTTATTATAAATATTTATCCATATATTGACATATTTGGTTGGTTTACAGGACGTTCTGTGTTGTTAAGCACTAATTTGAATTTGTTGGAGCTTTTAGACGAATCCAAGGTTTCCGATTATAATGACAACACGGCTGTTGAACGCTGAGTTGAAAAACGTCAAATGCAGTAACCCTGGTTTGTTATGAAAAAGGCACATGTGCATCCCCTTTCACACGTCCACCCATCTAACACTACCTTCCATCGTCAGACCTCGACTCTCATACAGTCACAACACTCCTTCACTGCTAACTTACAGCTCTCCTCCTCCCCGTTGCCCAAATCGTCGTCCTCCTCCTCCTCCTCCTCCGGGAGCAGATGTCCGTGGCAGGGACTGGTGGGAGTAATCTGACTGGGTCCCTCGAGACTGGTGCCCAGCTGCAGCTTCCTCATGTGGCGCACCACCGCTGTGGCATTAAACGCTTGCTGTATGGAGGGAAGGAAGAAAAACTACAGTAAGAGCCTCCTATGTTTGACAGCTAGTGAGAGAGAGAACACAGAGAATCCTGCCAATCCTAATTCTGCTTTTTCAGCAGGTTGCTCCGTGATTCAGCCGAGCCACTGACCTTCCATTTACTTTTGGCGAAGTTCTTCTTGATTTGTGCGCTGACGGATTCGTGGATGTTCTTGTCCAGAGCCGTGTCGCCGCATATCCTGCAAGTCGCCGAGGATGAAACAGTTTACAGGCACTTATCGGGGACTGCTGTTGTGTAATTGATTGGCTCCATTATTAGCCAAACATTAGCTGGAGAACGAATTAGTCAGCCTGCGGAACATTAATCTGCGAGTGTTTTAATTATCCCTAAAGTGTTTCTGTCATTTGTCGAGAAAAAAGCCAAACATTAGTTTCTCAGATGTGTTTATGTTGTCTTTGATGAATCTTGGAGTTTTGCATCGCTGGAAACCAACAACGTTTCCTTGGGTTTAGTAATCAATAATTAGACAAATGCTTGCAGCACACATGACAGTTATGTTTTTAATTGATTGTTTTGTGTATAAATTGCAAAAAAAAAAGGGGCCAGTTTACTTTAATGATCCCAAACCCCAAGTTGGCTTCTTGACATTATTTAGCTTTGTTCAGCCAACCGGCCTCGAAACCATTTATGAAGTGAAGTGAATGTTTGGCTGTCTTGCTGGAGTATTTCCTACCATGGATGCTGCAGGGCCAGCTCACACGTGTACCTCTTCAAGGGGTCTTTTTCCATCAGGTGACAGATGAAGTCTTTGGCTGCCAACATAATTTAAGCTCGTGTTACAATAATCCACTTCTTCTTTGCTATTTATCACCCCTGCATCTGTAGATGTTTCACCTGAATCGGAGATGTCGTCCCAGTACGGAGAGTCAAACTCATATTCCGCTTTCAGAATCTGCTCAAACAACTTGGCGTCGTTCTCGTCGTAGAACGGAGGATATCCACATAACCTGCGGGAGCCAGATGGGAACACGTTCAGCGCCAGAAAACCATCACGTTTCATACTCTTCAGAGATGAATGAACTTACAGAATATAAGAAATGACTCCTATGGACCAACAATCCACCGCTTTGCTGTACGGCTTCTGAGCGAGCACCTCGGGAGCTGCACCCGTCGGTGAAGTGGGAAAAAAACAACAGCGGTGAGGGCAAACTCGAGTAATCTTGACCTTTTAGTAATACCATGTGAGCTGGCAGGTCACGTTAAACAGGTAGAGAGCTCTTGTGGAACACTTGCAATTGACTCAGTAGTGGATGAAAGAGCCTCTCACAACGCGGTGCATAAAGAGGGGATATCAGCTGAAACAGTGAGCGCTGAGCTCACATGAAAGAGAAGGTGGTGGAGGGGAGGAGGAGGAGAATCGGGCTGACCGGAGAAACAAATGCCTCACCCACATATCCGGGAGTACCGCAGGCTGTGGACATGACGCTGCCCGCGCCCTCGATCTTCGACAGGCCGAAGTCACTGATCATGATCTTGGAGTCTTCGTCCATGCTGTAATAGAGCAAATTCTCCGGCTGCAAAAGACAAAGAGGAGAATCAGAGAGGAGGGTTTGGAAATGGGAAAAACTGCCAGCCAGATAGAGCCGTTTTATCTCTGTCTTCTCAGATACCTTCAAGTCTCGGTGGACGATGCCCATGTCGTGGAGATATTTGACTGCATCCAGGATCTGGTGGATGAGCTGGCTGGCGTCTCTCTCCGTGTAGAAACCTTTCTCCACGATTCTGTCGAACAGCTCGCCTCCAGACACCCTGACGGTTCAGAATCATTGACTCAACATTCCTCTACCTTTACTGTCAATTTACTGTTGAACTGAACTGCGACAAAGGATTTATTTAATTGAAGCAATAATCAGTCACGTTTAATGAAAAGCTTTGTGGTGGGAAAGTCTGCACAAACCTGCAGCAATATTTTTGAAGATAAAATTACTCAAATCCACAAATGAATTTTTAGAATCTAGATTAAGAAGCTACCAATTGCATGAATCTTAGTAAATTGTGCTAAATTATGCAGGACAGCTTAATCACTTGGAGGTTTGACATGAAGCTGCTTGAAGGAAAATGTGGGAAAAGTGAAAATGAATTGATCCTTACAAGTTCTCAGGTCCCACGTGAGCTTATATCTGTGTCAGATCAACATCCCAAATCTCCAAAATCATAAAAAACTATCCACAAAGACAAGCAGCAAATTCTAGCATGACTCAAAATGTGTGTCAATTAACAGAATCAAACGCTTCGGTTCTATTTCACAGCACAAACGTGTGAGAAACGCACACCTTCTATTATATAATTGGCCCTTGTGTAACACCAAAGAGGAGGGAGGACTCACAGTTGCATGACAAGATATAGGTGGGATGTGCTTTCAAAGATGTCCTCCAGCGAAACAATGTTGGGATGCTTGATTCTGTAAAAAAAAAAAAAAAAAAATGCATTTTGAAATGAAGAACATCCCTCTAATGCTTCCTGTTAATTGGTCACCAGATGGCATTCTTGCTGCGTAATTTCGAGAGGTTCTGTTCTGTGTTTTCAGTGGGAAGCACAGCAGTAAACTGAGCTTAAACCTATGTTTTACCATGAAAACACATAACGACAGAACCTCCCTTTGGATGGACTCCCCTCCTGTTGTGAGTAACATGTGTCTGCAGCTGGAGAAAAACCACCAAAGAACAGCTTGCGGGGTTCGACAGTACGACTACAACAAATGCTAGCCTCGCTCACCCAAAATTTTTTTTTTTTACTTGGATCGTTTATTGTTATGAAGCAGCCGGCAGACGGTCGAGCATCTCTCTTGGCTCACGAGTCAAGTTGAGAGCATATGAACCATCACTAACACAACAGCAGCTGAGAGGAGCTAATGAGACTTTCAGCAGAGAATCCCTCTTTCGTTCCTCTCGTTATCTTTTTTTTTTTTTTTTTACTTCCTTGATGCCTCTCGTGGTTCTCTTATTTATTTAATTGCGACTTTAAATATTTAGCCAAACTCCTCCCATTCTTCCCATCTCTCCTGCCCTACCTCCCCCCCTCTCTCTCTCTCCACACTTCTCCACCCTCTACGTCTCTTTCTCTTTCTTCAGTACACTGCTGCGGGGAACTCCACACCATCTCCGCCTCTGTGTGCTGTTGCCCTGGCAACAGGGACACTAAAAATAGGTCTATCTTCTTTACTCCTGACATTTCCGGTGCACAATCCTACTGTTTCTACTGACACCATGCATTTAGTCGCCCATTCACTTGACCCCATGCATGTATATTCTGCATGCATTGTTGGAAGAGGGAGTCCTCCTGCCAGACACGAAGCAGCTAACGGCCAACTTCTGGGACCTCACCTGTGTAGTACTGCGATCTCATTTTCGATGTTGTTCTCTTTGCCTTCCAAGGCTTTCTTGGGGATGC
Source organism: Stegastes partitus (assembly GCF_000690725.1). NCBI lineage: Eukaryota > Metazoa > Chordata > Actinopteri > Pomacentridae > Stegastes > Stegastes partitus. Next base: position 1,247,333 of record NW_007577741.1, read on the forward strand.
ACTTGATGGCCACCAGCCGCTGAGTCCTCTTCTCCTCCGCTAGAACCACCTCGGAGAACGCACCCCTGAAACAAAACAAGGCAGTAGATGAGGAACGTGTGGGGGTGTGATGTGAAATGGACCGAGATCAGCAGTCATTCCTCTTAACCCACAGCCCACGATGGCTCCAAAGTGCAACAAAAAAAAGGAGTTAATTAACTGCATTCTTCAGCTTTTCTGCTCAGATTTTTTTTCTGAATTCCACTCCAGTGCAAAGGTGTGCTCCTGGTCCACATTAATTACGTCCAGTCCGTTCATTTGATATTTTCATTATCTTCTAAAAAGCTGCTTCTCAGCAACGACCCCACATCCCCTCATGCTCTGCACGCAACCATCTCGGTGTGTGTTTTGCGTGGCACAGGTGCATGCGTGTGTGTGTGAGTGGTGTTTAGATGAATAATTCAAAACGGTGACATTACCAAGAGGGTTTTTGGAGGGCTGAGAAAACGCTCGGGAGGTGAAGCAACAGTCACCGAGACGTTTATAGGAATGGAAGTTGCTTTAAAAAAAAAAAAAAAAAAGACGACTATTTTTAATCCATTCAATAATAGATAGAGTAAATGTAGTGTAGCTGTATCCGAGGGAGACTAGACTGCATTATAGATTATGGTCTGGTGATGATGAGAGGGAGAATAGTGTGTATTTACACAGTCTCCCCACAGGCGCGTGGGAGGCAGCTCGGGAGGAGGCCTGAATGCACCAACATTGTTAGCAGCCACGGGGATCCTCTCCGTGTGTGTGTGAAACAACACTGTCACTCACAACACAACTCAAGTTTGAGAAAACACCCGAATGTGAGCGTCTTCACGGGAGTCAACTTCTCCTCGCTCCAGATGTAAGGATGCGGGCTTCGCAGTGTGGTTACCAACGGCAACCATACGGAGGCAAACATCTCTCACTTCGCTTTAAATGTTTATTACCAGTTAATTACAGAGCCGAGGAGTTATTGTGCCCGTCTCTCGGCGCACCTCCTCTCCTCTTCCCTCCTCATCATCTTTCCATAATAAATGCTCAGTGTGAATCGGTGGTAATCCCCGCCACGGCTTTGCACCGTGGCCATCTTGTGCTCAACGAACCAGTGCAGTAGAAACGTTGGCGTGGCGAAGCTGAGAGGAGAGCTCGCACACGTCTCCGGTTTCACTTCTAAAATAATCTCTGGAGCGAAATCGCATAAAGCTCCAATTGTCATCGATTCATAAAAGCATTCTGATGTGTTTAAGTCTGCGGCATTCAGAGTTGAACGGGAGGGGCCGAGGTGCTAAATATCTGTCAGTTAAAAGTGTTTCGTCTCATTGGGTGTCAGCGGGATGAGACAGATGGACGGGAAGCACCACTGATGTGTGATTTTATTGCTGAAAGGTTAGCAATGTTTCCTCCCTGTAAATAACATATCTGTCTGAAATGCTCCTATTTGTGGAGAAGGCTTTACTTAGTAGAAAAGATCAGATTCACCTGTAATAGCAGCAGATTATTGTTTTAAAGCTAAGCTATCCACATCAGTCTGTCTCAAATATCTCAGCAACTATTGCCATCACCTTTGGTACCGACACTTCTGTTTTCCAGATGATGAGGCCTTTGCAACACGTGGACCTTCTAGGCTTTTGTAAAGTTTCAGTTGTTGGATGAACTGAAGCAAAGGTTGGTACAAAAAATTAATTTCTTAAATACTTTGCAAACTTTTTTTGTAAAATACCACAATCAAGGCAACCAAAAATAAAAAATAAACGTGCAAAAATAGTCATATCAGCCTTTGTTTTTAGAGAAAAATAAAAGCAAATGTCAGCCTGGCAGCTCTCTAAGCCGGTGAACATGGTAAACATTATATAACAGCATGTGAGCATGTTGGCATGCTGATGTTAGCATTTAGCTCCAAGCTCCGCTGTGTCTAAGTAAAACCTCCTATTACTGCCTCCAGCATGGATGAAGACTTCTGTTGAAATACAATAAGAGAAAGGGAAGAAAAATGATGGTGCTAGTACCAAATGTTTTCCTCAATCGTTAGCGTGAAAGATGTCATTTAGATTCTATTACAGTACATATCAGATTGACCAAACATGCCTGGACATCAACACAATGTTAGTTATATTAGTCATTCTGAGCCCAACTGAACAAAACTGCATCATTTCACTAAATATCTGAGTGACGGAGTGAGCGAGAGCAAATGAGAGAGCTCGAAAAAGGACGTTCATGGATGTATGTACACACACACACACACACACTTTTCTACTGTTGCCATGAGACACACTGTAATTAACCATCCAGTTGCTCATTTCTCCTTGGAGACATTGTAGGGGTGGGCTCTCCACGGGTTTTGGAGAGGAGCACAGAGGAAGAGAGGAAGCTACTGTAGCTGTTGCTGTGAACTAATGAGATTTTGTGAAGAGCTAATGTGTACATCTTAACGCTGGACAGGAGAGAAAATAAAAAAAGAAAGGTGTGTGTTGTTGTCTGGTTCTTCTCTATTCTACTGACAGCAGATAAAAAAAAATAAAAATCTGTTTAATGCCAGTTAAATAATGCTGGCACCTCACACTGACTCGCTGTTAGGAAATTTTAATAAATAAGTTTCACATGAGTCACTGGTCTCAAGACTCATGGCTGATGCATCTGTCGGCTCGGCTGTTTTTCTGGACATGAATAAGACGGTCGCAGCACATTTTTGATCTTTGGGCATTTGGACATTTTTGCAGACGAACGAAACTTTCAGAAGATAGATAGATAGATAGATAGATAGATAGATAGATAGATAGATAGATAGATAGATAGATAGATAGATGTGCTTTCTCTTTGACAGTCATGCATCTGCACCGGAGTGATGACGCTTGCCCCGAAGCCATCAGCACAGCAGGAACACATGCACACAGCGTGGGTCTCTCTGACACACACACACACCCAACTTGGTGAAGACATGCACCGTAATCCCAGCTGTCTATATGGGCAAATATTGATTCACACGTTCTCATATCGCTAACAGTGTCTCGCGCTGTTTTCACAATGATCAGTGTGCCACCGCCGAACGTCCTCGAGGCTTCGCTGATTAGGATTTCGTGCGCGACGGGTTCTTGCTTAACCACAAACGTCCCTGCTTGGCTACCACTCGGACCTGTTGCAGAGAGCCGCAAGCATCCATCAGTCTATCGATCTCACCTGATACAAGCACTCCCTACAAGCCCAACACGCTTCCAAGTCCCAAAAAAAGCTTTCCTATTTTAGGCTAATCCATTTTGTGTGTGTGTGTGTGAGACAGAGAGAGTGGATCCGTGCAGGACAAACAGTGTAATTCCATTCAAAACAATCTCCAGATCCATTTCTGTGTTGCAAAAATAACCTTATACATGTACATCGGGGACGCTCGGGGCTGCACGATTCACTGACAAATGTACAACTGTGTGTCCTCCATCTACTAAAGTCATGTGTAGGTCAAACCTCTTAACTCCTCTGCTCTTCTCTACAAACAAGCCAACCGGCACGAGTGCTTTCCAACAGCGTTCAGCGCTGCGTAATAGTCACGATGTTTGTGCTGCGAATCATTATCCACCTGATCTGTGCTGAGTAGTTCAGAAACACTGACTTATACTCTACATCTTTTGTAAGGTAATGTGAAATTAATGTTCATGTGCTTGCTCTGATCTCATTTCAAGTCCAACATCTATCATCCTGTGTGGCTTTGACTTCTCACTTCGGTCCATCCTGATGTTGAATCTCCATTAAACAACATAATATTGTGTCAAACAGCATTGGCTCTCTCACTCGTTCATGATTAACCAAAAAAAGAATCCAGCATCAGGATTAAACTCGAAAACTATTCTGCCGTTTACTGCTGTATTGTGCTCTAAAATGTATTCCTTAACTGGCCTCCGTGCACTTACTTCCTGTCAAGCCGCCAGCTCATGAAGATATCTCTGTCTGCAGGTCATGCACAAGATCGCTGCTCACAACGTCAAGTCAAGCAGCAACATCCTAATTCATACATGAACACATTAAACCCTTTAATTTCACTGGACGTTTAATCAAACTGTAAAAGGAAGACATCCGTGAAAGATGGAGATGTTAGAGAACTAGCTGCCACTAATTATGCCGATGGCAGCCCAGAACAACTGCAGCGATGGCTGAGCGGCCTCGAAAACAGAAAACCCGAGTGAGCGAGAATCTGTGCTGCACCTTTATTTGAGGCCAAAACAACAGAGATGTGACTCCACAACAAGTCCGGAGACTCTGCATTAGTCACTTGTTGTTTGGGCAACGCGTGACCATGACCTCAAAATTATAATCTGGCAAAAGGTCGGTCCACTAAGCTCCTGAATGCAAATATAACAAACAAAAACATCACAATGCATTAAAAGCATTCAGGACATTCTGCTAAATATCACTTCCCCTTTTGCATTGTGTCCTAAAGTGTTGTAAAGCTGGAATTATTTGACTAAAGCTTCTTTTTAGGGGTGACAGTTATAGTTAGATAAGAAAACTAACAAATAAGAAGCTACGGCCAGGAGGTACAAGTGAACAGAGAAAACAAAATGTCTCACAGTCGGTTGTCTGGCGCCTTACAGAGACGATAAAAACTATTGCTTCAGTCATCTGGTGACCCTTCAGCTGTTGTACGGGTTCAACAGGACTTAAGCTATGTTAGTTATGAGCTGGATTTTGCTGCTTTGGATGAGAACTAGACCGATACATCAGCTGGACGTGTCGGCCAGTCAGAGATGCTATGTTGGCGTATATTATTTACAGAACATGATGCAGAAAAAGATGCTTGGAGTAACTTAGAAACGGTGCAATCACAGAGTTTGAGTTGCTCTGATGAGTGTGTTGCAACACTCTCAGCACTGTCTGCAGCACATGTAGCAGAGAACATAGCTGAATAGACAGTAAAGTGGTGACTTCATGGTAAGTTGTAAAGTACAGTTGTGACTCGATAATCCGACGCTAAATGTAAAACCTTCTTCTGTGTCAGATAGCAAGGCTGTCGGATTGTCAAGACGGAGGCCGAGATACAAGGAGGGCTTGATGCTGGAAGGATCATTTGTTGTTAATATTCATTGTTCATAGTTGTTATAATAACTAGTGTGTTGTTAGAACACTACGCATCGCTGGATTTCACGTCTAACTGACCGGTGCGATTGTGCACGTTCCTGCCACTTCCACCCCGGGGCAGCGCTCCGATGGGGTGGAAGTGGTCGGAACGCTCAGGCAGTACTTGGCTGCTGATGCTAGTTTAGTTAGCGGTCACACTTCTGTTTCCACCATCAGCGGCGGCGGGGGAGTGGCAGAAACGCTCCACCGTTACCATCCATGTTTACTTCCGTAAACACTGAGCACGCTCGCTGCGTGTGACGTCGTCGTGTCCTCTTCTGCACATGCAGGACACTTTTGGGTCGTAAGAAGTTCACACAGCAGATCACATACAAGTTGTATTTAACTGGAAATGTGAAGTAACTCACAAACAAATCAGATTTCACAGAACACCTGCAGTGTGAACGTAGCCAATCTGTGGGATTGTTCAGTCAGATAATACGCCGTTATCCTGATTTGTGACATAAAATGTCATGTTGGAGTCAGAATCCAAGGCTGTCGGTATGTTAAGGCTGTTTTTAATGGGTTCTGTTCGTTTTTCCTTAAAACCTGTCAAATAGCAGGTTTAGGATTGTTAAGGGTCAGATTATTGAGTCGTGACTGTATATTGCTCATAAATCAATGTCAGATTTTTTATTTTTTACTCTCTATAATTCTGTATCGGCACCAGAACTCCAGTATCGATCTAGTTTCACTTTGGACAGAACTAGGTTAGCCGGTTCCCCCGAGCCGCCCGTCTGTCACTTCTCCTGTACAACTATGGACTCCTATTAATCTGACTCTCAACTAGAAAATAAAAACAGCACACTTTCAAAGGCACAGTGTGTTAAAATGAAGCATAACTATTCACTTCTTCCCTTCACCCGTTACGCATTCACAATCCGTAACACCATCACAGCTCTGTGCAGCGTTACATCAGACCTCACGTCTTTCATCTCGGATAAATCAGATTGTTAAAGAACAAAACTGTTAATCACAAATAATAATAATAACAACAACAATCACCGACATAATGACTTTTTGTTCCATCTGCTAACCCGACCACGAGGACGGTGTGTCCTCAAGTGGACTCCAAGCAGAGGTAGAACTGTGAGGATTAGCCGGATCTGAATATAATATTTCAACATAAATCAATTAACTTCACACGCTGAATTCCTGGATAAAGCTCCTCTGTAATCTTTTCTCTGAGCATAAGGAGCTTTCCGTCAACACATTAATTCTGCCCTCTGCCAGGTCCGGCTCCAGTGACAGGAGGGAAAGAATATTACTACGGCTTTTTTTTTTTCTACTTTCCTGAAACACACTATTCTGGCGAGTCACTCACTCCCTCAGCCCTTTGTTATATAACTTTTAATATCATACTTTAAATTACAATCGCTGCTTTAAGTTCCCGTCAAGTCCTGGTGGAATCCTAGCGTGAGTAGTCGTGAGCTCTCCAATACCACGTTGCCTACGGCGTTGCACGGCTCCGCTCGCTGTCCTCTCGCAGGATTGGAGGCCTCATCTATCCGCCCACTGCTATTTCACTTTTCTGGACGCGGACCAGAGCTGTGCAGTCATTAATATCTGATTCTGTGCTGCCTCTCTGGGGAAGCAGGTGTGATTCCAAGAAGAAAGAAAACAACCACACTACATATGGCACACTCGTGTCATCACAGGTGGACGAGTGCTGGGTCACTTGTACCCAGTTTGGGGGTGGAGAGGTGCCCCCTGACCATCTGGGCCCAATCCTGTCCCCCTGGAGAGTGCAGTCACAGGTCTGCGTGAGTCCAGCCCTCATCGTTAGCGGCTGCCAGACAACCTTTACCCCGCTGGTTGAAGATTCATTTTGCAGTTTATTTGCGACTAAATCACGACCGAAAATTCCCGACGATGCAGCAATAACAAAAATGTAATCGGGGTCGACGCAGGGGCAGCAGGAAATCTAACTCTCCAACAGATTTTACATGGGCGGATCGTACTCGAGTTTTAACAGTTTTTCAGGCAAATCGCAGCCAGTATTTGCTGCCAAACTTTTTTTTTTCTTCTCTTATTTACCCAAGCTGGGAGCTCGCACAGCTGTCTTTTACCGTATAGCTGCTATGTGATTCATCACGTGGTCAAATAAAGGTGGAGCCGCTTCCCACGGGCACGTGTGAAGAGGATAAAGAGAGAGAGAGGTCGCATTCAGGGTGATCTGAGTGGTTCGCACTGCTGGGCGATTAAAAAAAAAAAAAGGATTGAATTCAGTCATATAGTTTGAAGGAAAGTGTCAGTATTTACATTTTACTATCGTACACTTATTTACTTGTATTTTTACTTATATTTTGCTCTTGTCTTACCATTGTACTTATTTATTTTTTTAAAAAAAGGGACCTGAGTACCAATTTTGCACCACAAACATGTAAAAGTGAGCTGGCATGACAATAAAAGTTCCTTGAATCCTTGAATCCTTGAATGTGTTCTGGATAGAGATGACAACAAACAAGCTGTACCAACAAAGATTCAGCATTTAGATCAGTATTCGGTCCTCACGCTGTAGATAGAAACACAGGTGAAGCGGCCTGAGTAGATCTCCTCTCCATTTTGTTTTATTTTGAAAGAATAGCTCTTCTTCACAAACACTGATGTGATGTCCAAGAAAGGAGGAATAATTTTACTAGTTGCCACATGCAAACATCCACATTTCCAGCAGCAACATCCCGGCATTCAAGCTCTGGGTCGACAGCAGATAGGACTCTACTGAAGTTTAGTTTCATTTCATGCTTTTATTTTCACACGTGCTACTGGCTGACATTGGCTCCCACCATCAAACTTAACCAAAACTTAGCTGGAGAGTTGATTTGATGGGAGTGAGTGTGTGAGTCCAGCAAACAGTTGAGTCAGCACCGACAGTGGGCAAGAACATGACGAGTCTGAGTCAAATTCTGCAGCCCTGACAGCCTGGATCGATGCATGAAAGGGCCCTCTGTTTCTGTTTCTGTTTTTTTTTTTGTCAGCTCCTTGTGAGTTGTGGATGTACTTTGTTACCTGAAAATACTCATCAATCTCAGCACGCACACTGCAGATGTTAGCTTGGCTGTGTTGTCTCCAGAAACCCGACAGTAGTGGCCATTTTATTATAACACACTGTACCAAATGCAGAAATGGCAAAATCTCCAAAAGTAAATTACAAAAAAAAAAACACATATATATAGAGAAGACACCGCTCACGAAATTAAAGGCTGTTAAATAATTAGAAATCTGCTGTCCTCGAACTGAGAAGCTCCTTGTTGGAAGCCTGTTGGTGCTGATTTTGGTGGTGAAGGTTGGTTTAGATTCCTTTCTAACTTTAAGCTGAGTCTCCAGGAGAAGCATCAAGCCACTAAAACTACATTTTAAATGTTCGAGAGCGTTGCACCTTTTCTGAAAGACGTCCCCAAAACTGTGGCATTCAACGGGCTGCCCAGTAGGTCAACCGGGCTTCCTCCGACAACACAACCAAACCATCGGCGCTACTCACGTTCCCAACACCTCTTTGAAGTCATAATGTTCTTTGATGTCCGATGTCTTCTTTTTCCATCCGTTTCCGTCCTCTCCAAGAGGCATCCTACAACGCTGATCGGATTCACCACACTACAGCTGCAGGCGGGGGAAAAACAGGACAACGTGTGCACAATTAAGTTTCCACCAACCACATGTGTCACCCAACACATAAATCTGCAATCAAAGGGAACAAGCTGGATTTAACCGACCATGCATTTGTCTTCAGATAAAGAAAGTTTCCAACCACTTCCTGTATTCCAAACATCATTCCAACACATGGCTGGGATATAATAGGTAGAAATAAACATTTTATTACGTGCTACGCTACAATCAGTGCACTCTGATCTGCACAATTAGCAGCATTTAAACTTCAAAAAGTGTTCTGCCTCTGCATTGACTTCATACAGCACAGCTTGGCCGCTGGTTTTCCTCATTAACTATTGTTGCTGCATGACAAGAACACTGGCATGTTTCTATTCCATGACCACAAATGAAAGTAAAAGAAACCCCTGTGATACTGCAGGCCTTTTATTTTCTGTCCCATTTTTTTCATCTAAGAGAATAAATTAGAGCTAAACCGCTTGGAGCTGGGCGCAGAGTAGAGAAAGAGAAACAAACATCAATAGGAAATAGATCAGGACAGAAATAAACTTGCACACTAACAAGAAGACTTCTAAGCTGCTTCTCCCCCCCCCAAAAAATGCCACAGAGCACAAGAACTACAGGCCCAACAATAAATAGCAACCAATAAGAGCTTTAAAGTAGGGCAAACAGTGCAGCAGCAGCAGCAAGAAGAAAAGCCACCATATACCGACGCAAAAACAAACGCATGGTCAGTGGAGGCAGATACCAGCTGGGGGACCTGTGCTATATTTAACAGCTGAAGCCTCCAACAATTAGGCTGCCTCAGAGAGAGGAAAAACCCTGCAAATATCACAAAGTGCAAACTGTATTCCTGCGTTAAGGCTGCAGGGCGTGAATGACAAGCAAGCAAGCAAGGAAGCAGGGAGTTTGAATGGAGATTAAAAAAGAAAAAAAAAAAGCTTTTGCAATATGTCAGTGAAAATGCTTTCCATGGTGGTGTTCATGCAAGTGCAGGAGAAGGGGGGAGAAAAAAAAAAAGGCGGTGTGGGTGTGCGAGCCACACTGCAGCGCTCAAGGGTACGGCAGTCAAACGGAGGCAGGCGGCAGCATCTCCGGGTCGGAGCGGGAGGCTGCGACACGGAGGCGCACCGAGGGCAGCCGGTCCGACTGGCCGAAAGACGAGTACGCGGCGGATGGTGCGTGTCGGTGGGTCGTGTGAGTGAAGGAGAAACGTACCTAAATGGCGATCTGTAGCTGTGATGCGCTCTCCTTTCCTCTGGGAGCGATGTGGTTGCTGTGCTCTTGTGCGCAGCGCTGGGTCCGCTCAGACTTCTCCTGACGTCAAGAAACCAGACGTCTGTGGACGTAGTGCACCAGAAAAAAAAAAAAAAAAAAATCACTCACTGTTCTCTTAACAACGTGATCTGCGATTCACCTTATGATAGTCCGGCTGTTGCATGTGAAGGAGCTTCTTTCTTTATTTTATTTTTTCCTTTTTTTGGGACATCTGCTTGTTGTTTCCCTCAAACAGCTCCTTGCAGTGTGCAGAGGGCAGATAGCAGCATGTGCAGGTTATGCAGACAAGATTTTAAGGCTTTTTCTTTTTTTTTTTCCTCTACCCCCTCTTCCAAAAACAGGAATCACTGTGAATAATTTATCACAAAAGCAGCCCGAACAGCCTGCACACTCTCAAAGTCTGTTCAGACTGAAAACATGCCCCAGAATGAAAGAGGATTAGTGTTTTTAACGCAGACAGAATGTAAACTTTCAGGGAATTAAAGCTCTCTTTCCCCTCACTAATCTTAAGGCAACGCCCTGCTTTCTTTCTCTCACTGCTCCAAATACTCCCAGACTGGAGGGGGCCTTGCTGCTGGAGCCCACCTGGACCCTGCTGCTGCTGCCAGGGGCCCTGGGGTGGGACGGACAGGGTGGGGCCTGGATGTAGATAGACAGCAGTATGAAACAGAGCAAAGACTAAAAATGCCAGAAATTAAGGCCTATCCATCATCAGTGGCTTAACAATCAGCTCAAATGTATGTGTCAGTGTTGAAAGGTGTCCCTGTTGTTAACAGTTTACTGTTATTCACAGACTTTTCTAGTTTTGTTGAATCATAACTACTTAAAAGTAAAATCACAGAAAAATATGTTAATTTGCATGTTACCTTTAAAAGAAATAGGTCAAAATGGCAAATAGCATCCACATGAAAAATCTGTATTCTACGACTGAATGTGAAATTGCATATATATATTGAGATATTGCTCTAAATCAGCAAAGTATTGTTTTAAAGATATTGAAAAATTAATGATAGCAAAAATAGCTAATATTTTTTAAACTGTTATTTACAGATTTTTTTGGTTTTGTTAAATCTTAATTGCTTAAAAGTAAAGTCACAGAAAAATAGATTAATTTGCATATTAACTGTTTTTTTTTTTTTTTTTTTTTTTTTTAAATAGGCCAAAACTGCGAAATACATCCACATTCATAAACTGTGTTCTACAATGACTGAATATGAAACTGCACCTCTTTTTTTTTTACGGTAAATTAGCAAAATTATTCTTATTTTAGAGATTTTAGAAAATTAATAATGGTAAAAATGGTATTTTTAAACTGTTATTACAGATTTTCCTAGTTTTGTTGAATCATAGCTACTTAAAAGTAAAATCACAGAAAAATATATCAATTACCTGTTGTTGTTTTTGAAGTGAAATTGCGTGAATTTTTTTAATACTGTAAATCAGCAAAAATCTTATTATTTTACAGATATTGAAAAATAATGATAGCAAAAATAGTTTGTATTTTTAAACAGTTATTTAACAGATTTTCTTTGTTAAATTACAGATAATATCTGGTAATGTCACTGCAAAAAAGTTTTAATTTATGTTAATCATGAAGACAAATGGGCCAAAGCTGTGCATAATGTCCATATTTTTTTAAAAGAAAAAAAGAAGAAAAAAAAAGAAGAAAAATTCACATGTCACACATTTCACAATGTGTCACTGTAAATGATGTTGTTTTACTGTTTTTTAATCCACTGAAAATATTACATGAACCTGTACCAAGGAGGAAATATTGACAGAGAATCTTATTGTATTTTACCGACACATAAACTATCTATCAAACATAAACTACTACATTAAGGGTGTAAAAATGACCACAGAAGAAATACTACTAATAATTTAATAGTTCAATAATTTAAAGGTTTGTACCTGTTTTTTTTTGTTTTTGTTTGTTTGTTTGTTTGTTTGTTTTTGGGGGGGGGGTGTTGTTTTTTGTAACGTTACAGATAATACAGAGTAAAACCTCAATGGATGTACTTGCTGACTGTAAGAGCAAACAAAAATTAAATCAACCAACCAACAAACAAACAAAAACAGGACAAAACTTTACTTAAAGTCCACAATAAACTCTGTATTTTACCAGATGCTTACCTTGGAGGGCATCTGTTCCTGGTTTACCTTACAGGTCCACATCAGAGATCTCCAACTCCGGTCCTCGTGAGCGACTGTCCTGCAGGTTGTAGACATTTCCGCACTGCAACACACCTGACTCACATGAATAGATCGCCAACAGCTTCTTGTCAAGTTCTACACAAGTCTGTTAATGATCCAAGTGTGCTACAGTACGGAAACGTCTACAACCTGCAGGACAGCAGCTCACGAGGACCGGAGCTGGAGATCTCTGGTCTACGTCATGCCTTTAACATGACTTCTCATCCCCAGACCGAGCTGTCAGTCTCCATCCAGTCTCCATCCAGTCCCACTCACCCATTTAAAGAGGCTAAACAAATACAGAATAATAAACACATGCATCCAAACACCAGCTTGTCCAATACAAAAGCAGAAGTACATGAACCAACACTATCATTAGTAATGCACTGGCATGTAGACATCTGCATTCAGAATATTGGCAGAGTCCTTGGATTTCAAATGACAAATTAATTCACTTAAACATTAAAAATGGTGCCATTATTGGGTTCTGTGATATGAACAACTTTGAAAATGTTGTTTAAAGTTAAATATCTGCTGCTATAAACATATTTACCTGTTTAAGTCAGCTAAAGGCACCAAATACTCAGTGAACAACTTTACCAGAACAGTTCAGTGTTTTCATGCACGTTACTTTTATGACACTAGAGGTTAACTTGAAAGGTAACCTTTAGGTTGATAAAAAAGTTCCCAGGACCTCAACTGTGACCTGTAACACATACAGATGTTTCGAACCATGACTCAGCACTATAAATAGCCAAAACCACAGCAGAAGTGAGAACAGCACAGTGTCACGTAAATGTCAATTGACTCAAACTGTATCACTTTACAGTAAAGTCGTCCTCAAATTTATTCATACCCTCCCATTAAAGAAGGAAAAAAACAGCTGACTTCTGCGCCTGTTGACAGATATTCTGATTCTGGTCCACTGCTCGTCAGCAAATTGCTCTAATATTCCGGGACAGTTTTGTTTTTTTAAAATATTCTTTTCAACCACAATTCAAAAGCGATGTCTTATTTCACTAAATTATAATTTAGCAAATTTTTATTTATTATTATTTTTTTCAATTTCTAGTTATTTGAGTGACTTTTGTTAATTTTGCCTTTTCTTTAATGGAAGGGGATGAATATTTTTGATGCGCCGGTGTAGAAACTAAATGCAACGATAGTGATTGTACTGTAAATTACTGACATTCAAATCTTTCATTCTTCATACTTTGTATGTCCAACTTCACTTCTAATGACAGTCTTCCTCAGCGTGGAGGATAGCCCATTTATGAAGAGACATTTTCTTTAGAGATGTTTTTTTCCCAGCTTCTCTGTGTTGGAGGGCTTGTGTTGTGTCCGGCTGTGTTGCTCTCCCCAAAGCTGTTTTATTGTATTCAAGTCAGGCGACACACCTGACCATCATAGCTTTTTCTTCTACAGAAACTCTTGTGTGCTCTTTGGAACGTTATCCTGCCAGAATATTGCTCTTCTACTAAGTTTGTGCAGACTGAGAGTCCTCACTTGTCAGCCGGTGTTTCGGTGTATCCACAGCGTTCATAGTGCCGTCCATACATGTCGTCTCACCAGCAACGTTTGCAGAGTCATCACACCCCCCACTGCCATCCTTCACTGTCAAGACGATGCGTTCACTGTCGTAGTGCTGGCCAGCTTCACATCAGAATTACCTGATCTCAGCAAATGTATCCTCTTGTGTGCTCCCAATACTCATAATGCTTATTTTATGTTCTTTAGCAAAATTTACATACAGATTTTTTTTCTTGGACGCCATCCATGGAGGCTACCGTTAACCAATGTCCTTCGCACTATCTAAGTTGTCACAAACAGTCTGTGCCAAATCTGAATCACTTGCCCTGTTTTTTAGAGTTATGTTGTGAAAGCAGCACATTGTCCATGGTGTTGTTTTAGGAGGACAGCCATTGGTGGCACTACGGCTCTTTTTTGTACCACCTGATCATTGCTGCAGCTGTGTTTTGACAGATCTTCCTTTATCCTTTTCCACGTGTTTGAAGTCCTGTGTTCAGATTTTGCTGCTGTCCTGACAAGTCTTCAACATGTGGAGCCGTGATACTGACATGCAGATAGTCACAGGTCCAAAGCTGTAAAAGTTCTGGTGTTCTCGGGTCATTGTGTGAGCATGTTTGTGCAGTTAGGCTAATCAGTGCCCTCAGCGTTATTCAGTTTTGTTTGAATGATCACAGGTTTTTGAACTTGTGTGCCAGTAATCACAGGTGTATTCACTTCTGATAGCGCTGAATTTCTACTGTGGGGCCTTTATTTACAATCTGGGCTTTCTAAAGCATTGGTTTTT
>NW_007577741.1:1262870-1293768 GCF_000690725.1 Stegastes partitus
GTGTTTGAGGTGTGCCTTAAAATACATCCACAGGTGTGCCTCCAGTTAACTCAAATGTTGTCAATTAACCAATCAAAAGCGTCCAAAGCCATGACATCATCATCTGGGCTTTCCCAAATAGTTTGAAGGCATCTTAGTGGATGTAAACTTCTGACTTTGAAGAAAGTAGTAAATAGATATAATGTTGGTAATCCTAACTGACCTGAAACAGGAAATGTTGAGTCTGATTTAATGTCAGACAGTGAGAAAGAAAAGGTTTTATGTGTTTTTATACAGTGTATGTAAACTTCTGGTTTAAACTGGATGCAGTTGTTTGTTCATTATTTTTGTGGTTTGGTTAAATGTTCCTCTTTGCGCCACCAAGTGTATGAGCCCCGACCATATTTGGGCAAAGAGACTCACATGTGGTTTGTGGTTTAAAATCTGATGAAGATTAAAGAATGTTATACACTAAGAAGTACTCTCTTTTAACTTCCCCAGTTCTCGTCATTTATCTACAAACACTGGAACAGTTAAATACAAGCTTATTGTATTGTGGACAAATGATCAATAATTAATAGACACTATTACCACTATTGTTGATTTGATTTTACAGTTGTACTGCTTGTTTTTAAGGCACAACACCACTGAATTTCTCTTTTACACTTAAAAAAAAAAAAAGAAATACCAGTTGACCTCATCTGTGTGACACATAGACACAAATACTTAGCCACTTCTAAAATATTGTAATAATAAGAGGTAATACAGTTATTCTACAAACATATATCATCGTTAGAAGCCTAACTGGTAAGTGCAACATGTTTGAATGCTGTGTTTACAACGAAATTTGCCCTACTAGCATTAACATTACAATAAATCTACATTTACAGTCTAATTTGTATTTGTGGCTGGGTGCGTTACCCCTCCTGGCCTGTAGGTGGCAGCACCTCCCGGGGCGGCGCTGTGTTCGCTGCCTCACAAACACAATACAACCTCAACTTCCGAGCAGGAGTTTTCAAACAACACTAGCTAGCCAGCTAGCCAATACACATTTTTGCTCAGGGAATTACGGCAAACTTTGCTGAAATTTGGGTAAGATTTGTTTCTGAAAGTCATTTTTTATTCACTTTTTTCCAACACTCATGTGTTTTTCGAAACTTAATACATTTTAAACTTGCTTGTGTTGTTAGAAAAGCGGCAAGCTAGCTACGATAACATGCTAACAGCCGCTCGGTTGTTTGCTTTGTTTCATACATCCGAGCGGTGCTAACGCTAACCGATGTAGCATTTGATTAAGTTTGAGACTTGTTTTGAATGGGGGTGTGGACGACTGCCGTCTCCTGTATGTTAAGTTTATCGGACAAACAGCCGCAGTAACTTTAATATCATTTTCGCTCTTTTTCCAGCTAGCGGGCTAGCCTGTTGTTTAACCAGCCAGCGATGTCTGCGAGCTCCAAGAGGAGACGAGCCACTTCTCCCTCCAGCAGCATCAGCGGAGGGGGAGACCTCGATGATGCCTCCTCCTCGACTCCTGGAAGTGGCAGGAAGAGAAGAAGAATCTCCAATGTTCCTCCAGTAGATACTGTAAATTCTTGTATTATTTGATTTAGTAGCACTGTGGCTTGTATGTGTGATGATAATCCCCCACTATAGTAATGGCTTATCTTATCTTAACGATCTTGAGGGATGTGGGGTCTCCTCTTACTGTATTGCAAGGAATAAATGCAGAGTTTTAACAATTAAATTTGTGTTCTTTAATTACCTTCCAGATTGCTGTATGCCATGAGCTGTTCAATGCTGTGAGGGACCACAAGGATGATCAAGGAAGGCAGCTTTCTGAGGTTTTCCAGAGGGTACCAAAGAGGAGGTACTCTACCATGAAGTCTGGGGTTTATGCTCAATATTTTATTACTAGAGTTTGACTGCAGCACTCCTTGTAGTTTAACATGAAGCTGCCCATCATATACATGTATTTCCTATCAAGGTTTGACAATCTGACAGTTGGGTGTGTGTCGCTGGGCAGCTTATCAAGACAAATACACACAATGCTGAATGTATTGAATAGTTTTGGAGGAAATATTTATGTCTTGTTCTTTTTCTTAGGAATCAGCCTGATTATTACGAAGTGGTGTCCCAGCCGATTGATATGACAAAAATTCAATATAAACTGAAGTCTGAGGATTACAGTGAAGTGGAGCAGCTTACAGCAGATTTTCAGCTCATGTTCAACAACGCCAGGTCGTTCTACAAGGTAAAGACCAAAGAATACTTGCAAAACTTTTCATTACTGCCAGTGGTTTGAAGTGATTAAGATCATTTAAATATTATTATAACCACAGTATTCTATTTGTTGTTGAAAACCATGTTTCTAATTGTCAATACTGGAAGTATGTCAAAAGATGCTGGTATTGTTTTTCTGAATTTTTCCTAAAAAATTATTATGTATAAAATATATAGTGCAAAAGGAGATTTATAGCATGAGGCTATGCTTCGGTATATCTCCACATTTCATTGTGTTCTGCGCGTCCTATCAACAGTGTCCTGATTGTCTTTTCTCTTCATGTTCAATGATTTAGAGTGACACTGAGGAGTATCAAGCTGCGTGCAAGCTGTGGGAGGTATATTTGCAAACACGGAATGAGTTTGTACAGCCTGGAGATGGAGATGAGGATGATGAGGACGGTGACGATATGATGGATAATCCAGGAATGTCAGCTGAAGATGAGGTAAGTCCTTGTCTCCGTTGTCGAGTACCTTTCTTGTATGATTGTCACATATTACCTCAACTCCAAATGACAACGTTTTCTGGGGACAGATACTGATTATTAGCATTCAAGGATGCTGTTAACTGATATTTAGAACCAACAGACATGTGTGGAAAACATTTAAATCTTGGTGTCAAGATTTGGATCATAAAAAATGATTTTGCTTTTTTTGCACATGTTAAATTACAATCAAATATTTCAACATTTATTGGTTGTTGTTGATGGAGACCTCAAAGTGGTGACTGCAGCAAAGACAAAGTAGCTCATTTTAAACTGAATTATTATTTTTTTTATATCAACAATCTGTTCAAGAATGAACAGGACTGAATAGTAGACGAATATCGGACTCAATAATCGGCCTGTAATCCGTTAAACCAAATCACAAAGACTGAAAACATAAGTTCAGATCTTTTTACTGAATGAAACATATATTTTGCATGATTTTTTAAAACTTAGAGGTGTTTTATATTAAGGATAAATGCGGTTTTGAAGTAATCCGTCTTTAATATTAATAAGAAGGATCACAGTACTGGGCTAGAACTCATCCATGCATATTTGTCTGTCAGACCTCAGCTGGCAGTTTGAAGGAAGTGCTGGAGCAACTCTTGGAGGCTATAGTGTCTCACACTGATCCCTCAGGGCGTCTGGTCAGTGAACTGTTCCAGAAGCTGCCTTCCAAAGTGGTAAGTACTTTTTAGGCTTGAACTAATACAGCTAAGATTTGTACACACACTTCTTGATATCTGCAGATCCCAAAATAACAAAACATAACAATATATGACACAAGAAAGCTTCATTTTTCTGAACCCATTCATTCAGATTTTCTAATCTATAACTGTTCTGTGTTGTAAAGACAGTTTTCCTCCTCCTCTTGAGGTTTGGTCAAACCATTCAGCAGCAATGTATTTCATCATTTTACATTTGTCTGTCTTCCCCAGCATTACCCAGACTACTATGCCATTATAAAGGAGCCAATAGATCTGAGAACGATCGCTCAAAGAATACAGGTAGTCAATTCACTTCCTCACTGATTGCTATGTTATGCATCATTCTAAGAATTCTGTTGGGTTTTCTTACCAGCCTCATTTTGTTTTGTTCTTTAAAATAGATTGGATTCTATAAAACTGTCAGTGCGATGGCCAAGGACATTGACCTGATGGCCAAAAATGCCAAAACATACAACGAACCAGGATCTCAGGTTTTTAAGGTAAGCTCTCTTTCTTGATTTTCTTCCTATAATGTGTAACATCTCAAATGCTGACAGTTGTTCTCTTGTTTTATAGGATGCTAACACCATAAAGAAAGTCTTCATCCAGCGTAAGACTGAACTTGAACACGGGGAACCCACTAAATCCAGCCTTCGCATCAGGTATCGTTAACAGTTGCACACCTTGTAGTTATTCTTTTTGTCAAAACAAATCAGCAGATAGATGGTGTATTTCTTGTGTCTATTCAGAAATCGCAGGTCTGGCCAAGGGGATAGGCTCTCTGGCGTCAGCGTAGCTCTCCAGTATGGCTCAGAGAGCGAGGACGACCCCGTGCTCTCAGGTAACCTTCAGCTGTTTAGACAGCAGAGAAACTGACTTTGTGTTGGAAAAAGCAATAGCTCACAACGTATATGTTCTCAGGCTCTGTGTGCTACGATGAGGGAGAATCCGAGGCGGAGAGCCAGAGTTCAAGCATGGAGATGAGCAACCCGATCTTCCAGTTATATGAAGCTGTGAGAGGCGCCAGGAATAACCAGGGCCAGGTCTTCTCTGAACCCTTTCAGCATCTGCCCTCTCGCAGGGAATATCCTGACTACTATCAGCAGATTAAACAGCCCATTGCTCTGCAGCAAATCAGGTCAGGACCAGTTATCCACATCAAGAGTCACCTTCTTCCTCAAAATTCCAGATAAAGAAGAAGCTCAAATGTTAAAAACCTTTTGTTTTTTTAGGGCGAAAATGAAGAATGGTGAATATGAAAGTGTGGAACAGATGGAGGCTGACCTCACTCTGATGTTTGAGAATGCAAAGCGCTACAACATGCCTAACTCAAGCATTTACAAACGGGCCTTCAGGCTCCAGCAAATCTTGCAGGTAATTACTTGTGAATTATTTCCCTGGCAAGTTGTGCTGGAGGATGTTTTCCCTCCGCAGTTAGGCCAAGAAAAACACATTATGGTAAACAAACGGTAGATATTTTCTAGAAATGGGTAGATGAGGTATTGAATCTGTTGTGTACAGGCAAAAAGGAGGGAACTTCTAAGGAGAGATGATGAAGATGGAGACAGCATTCTGTCGTCTGATGCAGGGAGCATCAAGAGGAAAAGGTACCAAGATATATCTTTTTATATTTATTCTATTTCTTTATTGCAATTGCTTTATAATGTATATGCTTACTAACAACTCAACACTCTTGTTTTTAAAGATGCTTTGAGTTGTTTTTATTGAGTCTCTCCTAATAGTGTTCTTCTACTTCTGTTTTTTAAGCCACAAGAAAAATGTCAAAAAGAACCGAATGAAAGCACTGTACGCTGCTGTGACTGACGCCAGGGAAGTGGGCACCAGTCGACGCCTCTGTGATCTTTTTATGGTTAAACCTTCCAAGAAAGACTACCCCGACTACTATAACGTCATCCTGGAGCCGATGGACCTGAAAACCATTGAACACAACATCCGCAGTGAGCGCTATACCACGGAGGAAGCTCTGATGGACGACATGAGGTTAATGTTCCGTAACGCCCGGCATTACAACGAGGAGGGATCTCAGGTTTGCATTAGGACTGTTTCTAGAATACAATATACAGCTTTGATTTTGTTTGCTGTTATCAAACCAGAAACAGTCTGATCATGGGCTAAAAGTAGCTTTTGGTTTCTGTAGGTATATAATGATGCTGACATTTTGGAGAAGATACTGAAGGATAAGCGCAAGGAGTTAGGACCTTCTGAAGAGGAAGATGTGGGATCTCCCAAACTGAAATTGAGTAAGTGTGATCTTATCAGTACAGTCATGACTCGATAATCCGACCCTTATCAATCCGAAAACATTGCTATCCGACAGGTTTTTAGGAAAAACGAACGGAACATATTAAAAACAGCCTTAACATACCGACAGCCTTGGATTCCTGCCACTCCCGATGGTGGAAACAGAAGTGTGACTGCAAACTAAACTAGCATCAGCAGCCAAGTACTGCCTGTGCGTTCCGGCCACTTCCACCCCGTCAGAGCGCTCTCCTGGGGTGGAAGTGTCCCCCGACCACGCTGAATATCCAGATATTCATCATTAATTTGGCCTGAATATCCAGAGACCAGAAAGTGCTATTGGGACCAGCCCTACTAGTTATTATAACAACTATAAACAATGAATATTAACAACTAATGAGCCTTCCAGCATCAAGCCCTCCTTGTATCTCGATCTCCGTCTTGATCCGACAATGAATCCGACAGCCTTGCTATCCGACATAAAAGAAGGTTTTACATTTAGTGTCTGATTATCGAGTCACGACTGTATGTTGCATGTGTTGATTCACCTAACAAAGACTAAATGTGCTTAATCTTGATTGTACCACAGTGTTATAGATTTTTCTAACCTCCTGGGCAGTGTCTTCAAAGAAAAATTCACTTCCAGACAAATTATTGAAGTTGATCCACACTTGCCAATGCATTACTATGTGATAGCGGTGACTGTACTTCCAAGAAGGTGCTTTTAACTCACTTTTGGTAGAAAGACCATTGAAAGAAATGGCTAGCTGGACTACCCACCAGCCAAGTACTGTCAGCACAGAGTCCCCGGTTTGATTCCCAGATTTCCCAAATTTCTCTTTGTCTTTTTAATCCTAAATGTATTTTTTCATATTTAGGAAAGACTGGTGTTTCTCCAAAGAAGTCCAAATACCTCACCCCTCTTCAGCAGAGGTTGAATGAGCTCTACGATGCTGTGCGAAACTTCACCGACCGCCGAGGTCGACGTCTAAGCACAATCTTCCTCCGTCTTCCCTCCCGCGCCGAGTTGCCCGACTACTACGCTACAATCAAGAGACCCGTCGATATGGAGCGTCTGCGGAGTCACATGGCGGCAAGTCGTTACCAAGACGTCGAAGCCCTGGTGGAGGACTTTGCTCTCATGTTCAACAATGCCTGCATGTACAATGAGCCCGAGTCTCTGATCTATCGGGATGCTTTGGTGTTGCACCGAGTGTTGCTGGAGACACGCAAGCAGCAGGAGGGCGGGGAGGACTGCGGACCCCCTGCTGTGGGATCTCTGGTCCGAGAGCTGATCAGGAACCTGTTTGTGTCCGTGATGGGCCACCAGGACGAAGAGGGTCGATGCTACAGCGACTCATTGGCTGAGATTCCTGCCGTGGATCCAGCTGCCCCTGAAAGACCACCGCTTAACTTTGATGTCATCAGGATAAACGTGGACCACGGCCGCTACAGGAGGCTGGACGTCTTCCAAGAACACATGTTTGAAGTGCTGGAGAAGGCAAGGAGATTACACAGGTATGGCCGTCCATTCTAACAAAAGCTGACTGCGTAGCTTCCTTGTAAAATTTCAGTTGACCTGCTCTGAGCAGCGGAAAGCCTCACAGAAATCTAAAACCACAGAAACGGCAAATAGAAATGGGTGTTCGCAAATAAGCCTCTGACCTTTTTACATTAGATCCAGGATACAGATATTAGCTGTATTGCATGACCACATCTGTCTTATTTACGCCAGTAGAGCTTCAACTGAAACTGATGCTTGGTGCTGATACGATGGCCATCTTATTAGAGCTGTTCATGTTACACCACTGTTTCCAAGCATCTGCACCCACGCACAGATATGATACAGACAGCTCACTGCCTGCAAGACTGTCATGTTTTTGTAAATGCTTACATGGAAACATCTTTTCATTGTTATTGGAGGTATTTTAAAGTAAAATGATGATACCTTTACATTTTCACATTTTATTAACATGTTGTAGCAGGTCAGCCTTTGGGATGCTTTTATTGTTCTAAAACAATATATGATCTATGCAATGCACCCTGCTTTGGCTTACATTACAACAGCAGGTGAAACAAACAGCTAAAATATGTGCTAGTGTTTTACATGATGTCTTTTATGGGTTTGCAGGACGGACTCTGAGATATTTGAGGACGCAGTGGAGCTGCAACAGTTTCTCATCAAGATCAGGGATGAGCTATGCAAGAACGGCGAGATTCTGCAATCCTCTGCACTCAACTACACGTTAAAACACCTGCACAGCGACGTCGACCAGGAAAAGAGGGAGAAAATCCCCAAAGAGATCGAAGAGGACAAGCAGAAGAAGGAGGAAGAGGAAGAGGAGGAGAACAAAGGTGTGTGTTTCTCATAGTACAAAGATGTGAAGAATGATAAGTATTTATATCGATGTGGTATTCATGTGAAATCAATATGCATTTCTCACCTAAAGAGGGTGAAAAAGCCAAGGACCTACCGGGTGAGGCATGGCGGCCAGAGCCGGAGCGAGTGTACAGCCAGGACTGCAGCTTTGAAAACAGCACCTACCATGTGGGAGACTTCGTCTATGTGGAGCCATCAGAACCAAACCTGAAGCCTCACATCGTCTGTATTGAACGTCTGTGGCAGGATGAAGGAGGTAACTCAGTCATTATTGGCTTTTTTTTGTACTCTCACAAATCAATAATTCAGATATCATTCAATGTGATGTAATAAACAACATTGAAATCATTAATCATCCACCACAACAACAAGGAAAATAGTTTGAAGAGAGGATCTTGTGCACAAAATAGATATTCTTGAGATTTCTTTTCTCTCAAATGATCCAGTAAATACCGTGATTCCGTTTTCATTTAGTTAATATTTAAATATCTGTTGTGCTAAAATGAGCTTGTCTTTGTGTTTTAAAGGTGAGAAGTGGCTCTACGGCTGCTGGTTCTACAGACCCAGTGAAACCTTTCACTTGGCCACACGCAAGTTTCTGGAAAAAGAGGTCTTCAAGAGCGATTACTACAACAAAGTGTCCATCAGTAAAGTTCTGGGCAAATGTGTGGTCATTTTTGTGAAGGTAAGAACCTCTACTAACCGTAAATATAAAAACGATCCAATTCAATGCAAAGATCTCGACCTAATCTACTGTTTCCTGTAGGATTATTTCAAAATGCAGCCTGAGGGCTACAGAGCTGAGGACGTCTACGTGTGTGAATCCCGCTACGCCGCCAGGAACAAGTCCTTCAAGAAGATCAAGATATGGGCCATGCCTGAGAGTTCTGTGAAGTTAGGCTATCGGGAGGTGCCTCTGCCTGTTGTCCGTGTAGCTTCCATGTTTGCCAAGCCGGACCAGGAAAAACCTACAATATCATATACAGACAGCAGCAGTTACGTGGAGAAGGTGAGGCGACGCTGTACACGCTCCATTATAAAGTCCTGAGTTGTAGTGAGTTTGTTGATTTAGTTTTGTATTCTTTTTTTCTGTTATGAAGTGACAGAACCTAGTTTAGTTCGTGTTGTTCTGAGAGGAATCTCTTCGAGTAGTTTTTTTTAGCTGCTCATGTTTCTCTGTGACAATTTCAGTTCATCGTAGCAGCAAATAAAAAGACAGAACAAAGTCGACTTATATGTACAGACGACTGGGTTGATATTGGATTCCAATATTGAGCTACCTTCTGCCTTGTCCCATAAGGCCTGTAAAAATCAGGACTCTAACCTTCTAGTCACGTTCAGTGGTAAGGATAAGCCTGGAGTCCAGGAATAAATATAAAATCTAGACGTATGGATTGTCCACAAGCACCAACGCTGTCAGTTGGCCTTGACTAAAGGGGATTAATTATCTCTCTTGACAAGGACCCGAGTGGCAGACCAACAGGTAATTCACTGAATTAAAGTTTGTCACGCTGTAAAATACGAGTCCTCTGTGTGTGCCTGTAGGAGAGAGAGGACGTCCCCATGGAGATGAGCGGCGCTGAGCCCGGCTGTAGCCACTACGAACAGTTACGCTACAACAACGTGTGGTTCAAAGTGGGAGACTGTGTTTACATCCAGTCACATGGTCTGTCAAAGCCCCGGGTTGCCAGGTTGGTGAAATATTAAGTGTTTGGCTCTCTGGCACAAAAAGGTCACTTGCTGAGATGGAGTTAGACGTGACCCCGGTGGAGTATAGACCCTGCAGAGTTATTAACTATCGGTAACATGGTTCTTGTCTCGGCTGCAGGATAGAAAAGCTGTGGCTGCAGAATGGAACTGCTTTCTTTTTTGGACCCATCTTCATTCATCCCGAGGAAACGGAACACGAGCCCACGAAGATGTTCTACAAGAGAGAAGTGTTTCTGAGTCATCTGGAGGAGACCTTGACCATGACCTGTGTCATAGGTAATGCTTCCCAAAGCATCACAGTGAGCTAATACACTCCAAAAGAAATGCAGTTTTTGATTGATATCAGGCTTAGATAATGCTTACCCTCACATCACATCGAACATAGCGTAAAAATTATGTATCTGACTTTCCTGTGGTTGGGACCCATAATTTCCTGGAGTCTCTGCTGGTTGCCTAGTAACTGCTTGGAGTCAAGAAATGGCCTGACATAAACCCTCATAAACCAATCCATAAATGAATCAGTCCATTTCCCCAAATGCCCGACTGTGTCTTTCATCTGCCATTTTTAAAATTTACATTCCAGCTACAGTTTTTTTACGTTCGAGCCCCTGTGCCCTTATACCGCTAATTTGAAAAGAAGCTGCTGCTTGGCCATTTTAATAACAAGTTTTATTCTGCCCGTCTGCTCTCCAGGCAAATGTACAGTGTCGTCCTTCAAGGACTACTTGTCATGCAGACCTACAGAGTTTTCAGAAGACGACATCCTGCTGTGCGAGAGCCGCTACATTGAGGCTGAGAAGCAAATGAAAAAGTTCAAGGGTCTGAAACGTTTCTCATATTCTTCCAAAGTGGTGGAGGATGAGATCTACTACTTCAGGTTAGCAAGTTAAATGAAGCACAAACTCTGATTCTAAACTGAACCACGTCTCTCTCAGTCTGAGTTTCTATTTTTCCTGTACCGGTATCTAGGAAATTGATGGTGCCACAAAAAGAAGCGTCGCCTTTTCTGAACAAGAAGATAGACGAGCTTGAGGTTAAACTGGCAGATTTGGAGGATGGAGATGATGATATGGACGACATGGATGACGAAGAGGAGGCCCCAGCGACGCCTTCTTTGCCTCAGATGCAGACCCCTCTTGCAAGCGACATGGACGTCATGCCATACACACCTTCACAGGTAGCCACACACCCCCCAAGTGTTGTTAACAAACCCACTTTATGTCCAAAGGCTTCAAACACAGCTGGTACTAATGTTAACTTGTTTTCGTGTCTTTGCTTTTTCATGAAGGCCACTCCAAAGGTGAAGGGCTTGTCAAAGAAGGAAGGAGCCAAGAGGAAGATCAACATGAGCGGCTACATTCTGTTCAGCAGCGAAATGCGAGCAGTTATCAAAGCCCGACACCCGGACTTTTCCTTCGGGGAACTGAGTCGACTGGTCGGCACCGAGTGGAGGAACCTTGAAGCGAACAAGAAAGCAGAGTATGAAGGTGAGATCACAGGATGCACAAGATGAAAAGTTCTTTTCGTGTGAACTGAGGATAATTAATACATTTTTTGTGTGTTTCAGAACGTGCAGCCAAAATAGTGGAACAACAAGAGCGCGAGAGGCCACCTCAGAAGCAAGCATCCCCTAGAGCAGGTACCCCTGTAGGGGCACTGATGGGGGTGGTGCCTTCGCCTAGCACTATGGGAATGATAAACCAGACCATGACACCTGTGTCAGGTAACCCCTCTCAGAGACAGCACGAGTGTTTGACAACAAGGCAGCAGGGAAATGAGGCTGGACTGTTAAAAACCGTAATCCTCTAATTTTCTAACCATTTAAAACGTATTTATCTCCAAACTACATTCTTAAAGCAAGAATTTTCCTCTTTTGCTGCTGTTTCATATTGTTTTATGTTTATAGTTTTGTTATCACTAGCTTCATAGCCGATGTTGCATGACATTGACTGCATGATTGATTTTTAACCATGAATGCCTTTTGTTTTGTTTTTTGAGTTTTCATTTAACTTACATGCTTGTTTTGCTAACATTCTCAAACCCATTTGTATTGTCTGCCCTTTTCACACACTGAACCTTAAACGTTACCAGGTGGGGTTATTTGGTAGAGGTGCTGGTGTCTCATACAGCAAAGCTCGGGGTCTGATGTTCTGTCCATTCCATATTTATCTTATTATCTCTTGTTTTTGTCAGTACAGCCGTATAGCAAATAATACGGGGGAAATGCAACTAAAGAAAGCCATTCTGAGAGTCTAAAAATAACTATTAAATATAATAAAACAATAAATAAAAGCACTGTAGGATATTACAAGCTTTACAGAGTTGTCGTTTCTAGACATCAGAGTAGTTATGATGTAAGATCGACTCGGACGCAGAGCATTTATGGCTTAAGGTACATGTGTGAAAGGGGCCACTGTGTGTATTAGTAGTGCATGTTATTATAGACTGCATGTCACTCATGCATGGATGTGTTGTCCTCTCCTTGCCCTCTTCCCGAAGGCATGATGGGAGCTTACGGCCCACCTTACATGCCCATGCAGGGCCCCCATGAGGGTTTGCTGAGTGTGGCCACAATGCCACCTCACCCTGCAGGGGGTCCTCACCTGCCTCCTCACCATCTCCAGCAAGGTATGCCCGGGTACCCTGGCATGCCTCATCAGGGTAAGGGCCACTGTCCTAGCTACACCTGCTCAGTCACATCCAGTCGTGTCTCTCCTGCTGGAGGGGTTTATCTGGTCCACAGGCTGCACAGCCACATCTACTCACTTGAGCAGTCAAAGCTCTCTGGTTTCCAACAATCTCTTTCAAAGTGTACTCACATCCCACACCTAGAACTATACAAACATTCACACATGTAATGCATGTGAAAACTGATACCACACGACTAACAGTCAACTGATATTCAAAAACTAACATTTTCATGAGTCATTGTAAATGTTAACATAAAGCAAAACGGCATTAGCTGAGTTTACAACAGCTGATGGATGCACAGGAGCTCAATGTTGTCATTTAACAGGTATGATGGGCGCTGGTATGAACGGCATGGCAGGAAGTCCCGCGCAAGGAAACTATATGCAACAGGTGAGCCCTAATCCAGAAAATGCTTAGCCATGGGGGTTCTGGTTAGTTCACTTATATTTAAACTATACATGAAAATTTGGTGATTAATATTGGTGCATTTTGTCGTGTATGTAAGCCGCTTGCATTTTGTTTAGCTGCTCTTAAGTTTGGGAGCCGCAGTGTTTTCACACGTTGCACTTAAAGCAAGACAAAGTGACACAAAAGGCTATTATTGCAAAACTACGGACACAATCCATGTTTTTCTGTAGTTAAAGATGCTTCGTACACGCTAACAAAAACATTGTCGTTGTTTGATTCTAGCCTGGGATGTTCAGCCCAGGACAGCATGCTCCTCCACCGTACCCAGGGCAGGGCCAGCTGGGCCAGCCCTCACACCTGCAGCCCACCACTCCCATGTTTGTGGCTCCACCACCAAAGACCCAGAGGGTGCTACACTCAGAGGCCTACCTGAAGTACATTGAGGGCTTAAATTCAGAGTCCAGCACTGTCAGCAAGTGGGACCAAATGCTCAAAGGTGGTGTTAAGTGATTATTTGTTTTTAACTTGCTGCCGGTTACAGGGAAGTCGTGCATCTGTCTCAGTGAATGTTTGTAGAAATCCCATTATGCTGGTATTTACACCACAGATTTTCCAACATGATTTCATGAGATTTGAATATTTTGTATCATAATTTTTTTATTTTTTTATTTATTTTTAAATCTACATTAAAGTTATATTGGCTTCCAATTTCTCAAGTAATAAAGAGGTAGTTGCATGGCCAGACTATTCTCTAGTGCTGACAGGTCTTGCTGCACCTCCTCATCATACTGCTAAAAATGGAAAGAACACCCGGGCCTGTTTGTATTTCTTTGAACTAATCACTATCGTCTTGGGTGGTGCTAAGCTAAAGATGTAGCATTGGTGCTCCTGCAGTATAGTTGTGAGTGGATTTGCTTTGGATGCAGAGAGGTGAGTGTTGTTATTAAAATGGTCCTGGCACAAAACTTGAAATGATCAGTGTAATAGGTTGCTAGCTAGAGATTATTGTTGTTTTCCATTGTTAGAAGGATTTTAAAAACATGAAGATAGCAAAAGGGAGAAGATAAAAGTGTGTAAAAAGTGTAGCTGTCCACTTCTGGTGAGTCAGATTAATTAAAGGGCTTCTAAGTTATTGTTTGTTCTACTTACTGCGTCTCAAAGGAGGGGGATTGTATATCTGTCTTTGCGTTTGTTAATAGAATAGCTTGTTATATTGACATTTACATTACAAATTTCCCAGTGTGGTCTGATTAGATGTGAGTATAAATGTTAAGATTACTGTTTTTCTTCATAAAAGTAAAGCATTACTTTTGAATTTGTCAGGGTATTAAGATGCTATTTAAGCCTCATTGTTTGGAAAAACTGTTAACCTAAAAAAAACAAGAGGACCGCATGATATAAATTTGTTTCTAAAATCTGTGCGTTATTTTCTCATCAAGCAGTAATGGCTTCAGTGCCTTTTCTTGTCTTTGTGTGAGAACCATGTCGTGATTTTAAACCCTGTGCTTCCACAACAGCTCAGAGGCGCGATGCTCACCTGACCAAAGAACAGGAGAGTCGTCTGCCAGCTCACTGGCTGAAGAGCAAAGGAGCCCACAGCACCATGGCAGACGCCCTGTGGAGACTCAGAGACCTGATGCTCCGAGACTCCCTGAACATCTGCCAGGCTCACAACCTGTAGACGGTCACCCACTCAGCTCAGCCACTGCTCCTGTCCTCAAGTTACACACTTTAGAAAGGATTACAGACCATAGAAGCAATATTTTATAGTGAATCATGATCAATTTTATATTTATTAGCAAACATAATGAGCTTGCTAGTTACTTGTGTGTGCATTTTCAATTGTTTTGTTTTTTTTTTTACACCGTTTGAATTAATAGTGATGCAAAACCTGTGATTTTTGGCTTTCTGATGTGACCAAAATAAAATTCTGAATACCCTGTTTACGCTGTGTGTTGGTTTTTGAAGCGTTTCGTCTCAGTAAGCGGTGTTTTGTGGCTCACTGTTCACTCAGCCCTGAAATATTTTGGAGTTTTCTGGTTGGAAGTCCCGCCCCCTCTGGCTACGTCACTTCCCCTAGCAGAATCAAGTTAGTGCCATTCTCTTTAGTGTTTGCCCTGTCTTCCCAATGTCCACCTCCTCACCGCCCGCATTTTGATATAAAAATAACCTACACCGACTCCTGAAACTGGCCATTAACAAAAGCAAACGACACCACTTGAATGTGTTTTATGGAGTAACCAAAAACCGAACAAAAGGAGCGACGAGGTGAGGTTTGTTTTGTGCTAGTCCGGGTTAGCCAGCTAGCTAGCTAGCCGTTTCGCCGGCTGCTCCCCTACTCACTGGGAATTAACATGTCACGTTCATTGTTGACTTTATTTCATAAACCAATGTCAGGCATTGCAGCCAACGAGTTGTGGGTTAGTCCTTATGAGGATGCATTCTTTTTAGAGTATTCAGTTTTGTTTCTGTGAAGGTTGTCCTATTATGTCCATCCCTGCCAGTGTAGCGAACAAGCTAGCTAGCTAACTAGCTAACGTGGTCCTCAGAGAAAGCCTGCAGCCGGCGGCCTGATTTCATTAAAAGCTAGTTAATGTCCTCCTAACAATAATGTCTGCTGCACACAGATGCTTACATCATTAGGAAATGTGCAAGTCCAGTGATTTTACAGACACAGGTGTGAGCATTTGTAAGCAGCTGAGGTGGTTGTATTTGTAGCAGCTAGCTGTCTGGCTAGCAGTCTAGTAACACCAGCTAGTCTAAGTTATTGTTTCATAAACAGGTTGGTCAATTTGTGCAGCTTCAGATTTAGTAGCATGAGGGACTTGTGCTCGCTGCAGGTGCGTTTTATTCGTGCTAAATCACAGTTGGCAACGCCTCCAAGGGCCCCACAAACATCCAGACACCTCCCAGCCGGGCAGAGAACAAAAAAAGCTAATGAAGTTTCAGGATGAGCAGCTTTTCTAATTGACAGCCGAGGCAGCTGATGATATAATTCACTGTTCACTGACATTTTAGCTGCAGTCTGTTCAATATTGTAGGATTGTTCGTGGCACCCATGTCGTTGCATTGTCTTATTGTCCTTGTTGGCTGTGACTGATAAATATAATTGTCTCTGTAGTGTAGACAAGCTGGATGACCTGTGTTGGGATCAGACATAGAAATCACTGTGCTTTTTTTTTGGCAAGTAAAATGTTGTTAATGTTCAAGTGAGCAAACATTTTTTAAGGGCAGTCAACCACCAGATTTACCAGTCTGCCCTGCAGTGCTGTCAAATGAATGTGACTTGTCATGAATTCATTAGTGTGTGAAAGTCACAATGAAACTAATATGTACACGAGGGACTGACACTCGTGTGCAGACGGATTCTAGAATTGAGAGCTGCGAGTCAGTGCAGAAGCCAGAGATGAAGAGAAACATCAAACTGTATACCTATAGTACACATCTATCTCCTTTTTAAACATTGCTTTGTATAATGCTGAGGTTTCTTTCTGGACCGCTCACAACCCATGCTGATTGTTGAGCTGTAAGCAAAATTCACTGCACTTGTAAAATGCAGAAACTGTAGGAAATTTATGTGCTCCTATTTTAATGTAATAATAATAATAAATTTTATTTAAAAGGCGCCTTTCTGGTCACTCAAGGACACCTTACAAAAGATAAAAGAAGCAACAATAAAATACACAATAATACAGTATACAGCAGTAAAAATACATCAGGCAATGCAATTGTCACAGCAGGGAATAAGCAGTTTTGAACAGGTGTGTTTTGAGTTGAGATTTGAAATGAGAGAGTGAGTCAATGTTTCTGAGAGAGGGTGATAGTGAGTTCCAGAGGCTAATGTAACTCATAAGGTTGTATGTTTATTTTGAAAATGCAAACCAGTGGCTCACTTGTTACTGTTGCTGATTCCCAGCAGGAAGGTGCCGGTTGTCAACAAAACGCTGCCGGTGATGGCTTTTCTGCATAGAGTTTACATGTCCTGTCCATGTACATCTGGGTTTTCACCCATGGTCCTAACAATTGCAAGTTAGGTCAGCTGGAAATGAAATTGTTCATAGATGTGAATGTCTTTGTCAGACAGGCCTTTGATAGGCATCCAGTGCAGTGACAGCCCTCTTTGTTCTGTTTGTTGGACGGCGGCTCCTGTGACTGACATTTTGTTGAAAAATGGATGAGTGGAAAATGCTGTAATTTTCTCAATATGCAGATTTTGACATATCTTGTATTTTCTTGTCACATCCTCTTTTTTTCCAGGCAGAGCTTACATTCAGACCTCCTCAATCAACAGTCCCTCCCACACTATAACCTTCTTATCTTGGCCTCAGACTAATATTGACTAAGGTAGAGCAACGAGGATGTCTCAGCTCCAGTTTCAGTGTCCAGCTAGCCCCATGCCTGCTGCTCCTGCCCCACTACAGTTGGGGCAGCCACAGCCTGGCTACAGCATCCCTTGTGCCTCAGGCACTCTACCGTCGGAGAGCGCCAGCCAACCCATCAGGAGCTCCGCTCTCCCCGCGGGCTCAGCCACTCCCTACAGTACCACCTCAGGTAGGTGTGATCAGTTTGTTTGATCAGACAGCTTGCTTTTCATTGTTAGCATTCAGTTTATTGGTCCTGGATGTACAATGCCAGTCATGCATTTGCTGTAATCATACTTTGTTTTTCTAAGTCCCGCCCGCATGTTGTGATGTCTTGTTTTTAAATGTTCCTGTTGTTTTTGTGAGGTGATGTGTGTATCTGCTGTGAGGCTATGAGCAACAGCCTTTTGTGTTAGTGTTTACGGTTATGCTTATTGATTTGTTGTAGTGAGTATTTGGGATCTTTCTGTTTTATTCCAGTATCTAACATGGCAAACCCTAAAGAGAAGACCCCCATGTGTTTGGTGAATGAGTTAGCCCGTTTCAACAAGATCCAACCTGAGTATAAGCTGCTTTGTGAGCAAGGACCAGCTCACTCAAAGGTCAGTGTAACAGGACGTTTGGAGTTTCATTCATACTGTTGTCAAGGGGTCAAACAAACGTAATTTTTTGTCCCCCGGGCCAAAATCGCTACCAATTATTAGTAACCAAGCAGACGGATAACAGAGATTTGGAACTAGTGAATATTTTAAGTAAAAATTAAAATCTTGGCGTCGAAATTTAGAAGAACAAAAACTTCAACACAAAATTTGACGGAAATGCCTTATTTATTTATATTTTACATGTGTTTCCTGAAAGAGAGCCTCTCGACATTTACCAATCAGTGTTGAGGGGATATTACTTCAGATGCATAACCAATCAGATGGTGCTTTAGGTGGAACATTGGGGGTGACTACAGACAGAGACAAGCAGCTGCATTAGAACCACAATAACACATTTTTAATTGTAATTTTTTTCAAAAATTGTTTAAAAAAGTACCCACATTTGGCGACATGCTGAATATTGGATCTGAGTATTGCCGACAGTTGGTCAACCCCTGCTCTTACCCTGTTTGGTCACAAGTTGATTCTAATGATAGAGAATATATTCCAGATTTTCTCAGTGAGGCTCACACTGGGAGATCAGCACTGGGAGGCAGAGGGGACCAGTATAAAGAAAGCCCAGCATTCCGCTGCTGCATCTGCCCTCGCCGAGACAACACTTCCCAAGCCCACCGTGAGGACGCCCCGCAACACAGGCAAGATCCCAGGTGGGCTCTTCCCACTGGCTCTGTTGCAGTCTCATTATAACTCCAGCTCACACTTTGCAGAAAAGAGAATGCATGCATATGTATTTTTATCTTGGGTTTGTTTGTGTTTGCCTTGCAGCAGATGGCATAACACATACTATGGAGTTGAATGCACTATGTATGAAGCTTGGTAAAAAGCCCATGTATAAACCCATCGACCCGTACCCGGGGATGAGACCGCCAAACTTCAACTACAACGTCCGGGCTCCAGGGCCTTACCAGCGCTCTATGCAACAGTGAGTTTACCTTACTTGGAAACATTTTTCAATTTTTTGTCCAACAAAGTATTTTTTGAGAGAGAGACAAAAAGCATTGTATTTAACTTTTGTGTGTGTCCAGGTACTACTACCCTTTTCCTCCAGTGGGACCAATGTTATACCACATGGAGCTTTCCATCGGAGGCCAGCAGTTTATTGGGAAGGGACGCACGCGGCAGTTGGCCAAACATGATGCGGCTGCCAAGGCATTAAAAGTACTGCAGAAGGAGCCAATACTGCAACAGTTGCCAGTGGTGAGAGAAGAAGCACACACTCAGCAAACAGACATAGTGCTAGACAGCTTTTCCTTTTTTTCTCTCCTGCAAGTTTAGAAAGACTTATTGCTTTTCTTTTTTTAAATATGTTTTCTTCTTTTGGCAGATGAACGGAGAGCCCGAGGAGGAGAACCTGAATAAATCAGAAATCAGTCAAGTGTTTGAAATTGCACTTAAACGCAACTTACCTGTCAACTTTGAGGTTTGAATGGATTTCTATATATCATCCAAGATCTTTTTAGGAGATTATCAGT
The DNA here is from genome assembly GCF_000690725.1 of Stegastes partitus. Taxonomy (NCBI): domain Eukaryota; kingdom Metazoa; phylum Chordata; class Actinopteri; family Pomacentridae; genus Stegastes; species Stegastes partitus. Next base: position 1,282,265 of record NW_007577741.1, read on the forward strand.
AGAATGTACACAAGATGCATGTTGTGTTTCATCCAAGTTAATTAAATAGAATAAATGCTCCCCGTGCAGAGGAGCATTTGTTCTATTTATTCTGTTTAATTAACCAGGAGTTGTTGCTGTTGTTTTCCAGGTTCTAAAGGAAGAAGGTCCTCCCCACATGAAGAGTTTTGTAGTGCGTGTTACAGTCGGGGAGTTCACGGGAGAAGGCGAGGGAAAAAGTAAAAAGATTGCCAAGAAGTTGGCAGCAGCAGCGGTGCTCGGAGAGCTGAAGAGACTACCACATATACCCAGTGTGGAAAAGACGCTGCCACGCATCAAAAAGAAAACCAAATCTATCATCAAGGTAGTGTTACTTTTAAACCGCAGTTAGGATAGCTGCTACAGACCTGGACACTCTGCAATGATTAACCTGTCATGCCAACAGCTGCAGACGAGCCCAGAATATGGCCAGGGAATGAATCCCATCAGCCGCCTGGCTCAGATCCAGCAGGCCAAGAAGGAGAAGGAGCCCGAGTACAGCATGGTGACGGAGAGAGGTCTGCCACGGCGCAGGGAGTTTGTCATGCAGGTGAGTCAGCTGCTGCTGAGGCATGCTGGCAGCGGAGCTTATGCAACGTCTGTCTCTGTTTACCTCTGCCTCAGCTCGTTAATTTCTCATCTCTTTCAGTTTTTTTTTTTAATCTTGTGTGTTATGGTTCAGGTGACGGTGTGTGGCCAGTCTGCAGAGGGAATGGGACCTAGTAAGAAGGTGGCCAAGAGGAACGCAGCAGAGAAGATGCTGGAACTCTTGGGATATAAAGTGCCTCAGCCTCAGCCTCCCAAACCGGCTCTCAAAACAGATGAAAAGGTGCCGATGTGCCTTTATCAAGCAAATCTTTGCAGTGTGTCAGACAGCTTTGTGTTTATCTATATTAAATCTTCATGTACTTTCCATTTTTGTAATATTCAGACGCCAGTAAAAAAACCTGGTGATGGGCGCAAAGTGACCTTCTTTGAACCTGGCTCTGTAGAGGAGGTGGCCTTGGGTAAGTATCAGTGGAAATGCTTATCTACAAACTGCAGCAGTCATGGTGAAGAATGAAACAAGTTCTCTTTGAGATAACGTGCGTTTACACGCGTGGTTTCTTACAACAGGTTCCAAGGAGGAGGACTTCCGCCTGCCTTACCTGAGCCACCAGCAGCTGCCTGCGGGTATCCTGCCCATGGTGCCTGAGGTTGCTCAAGCAGTTGGGGCCTGTCAAGGATCCCAGGCCAAGGACTACAGCCGAGCTATGCCCAACCCAGGCAAGGCCACAATCACTGCCATGATTGCCAACGAGCTGCTTTACGCTGGGACATCCCTGACTGCTGAGACTATCCTAAAGAACAAAAATAACCTGAACCAACTGCCCCACGGCCCCCTCACCAGGCCCTCGGAGCAGCTGGGCTTTCTGGCGTCTGTGCAGGGCCTGCAGGTAGCCAACAAACACGCTCACCTTTCACGAACTCAATAAGCCCATCAGTGTGCATGCATTTAAATTATACCTAAAAGTGATTTAAAAAAATAATGAAAGTACATTATTGGCTTGCAGGTGGAATACAAAGACTTCCCCAAAAACAATAAGAATGAGTTTGTGTCACTGATTAACTGCTCGGCCCAGCCGCCGCTCATCAGTCACGGGATCGGCAAAGATGTAGAGTCCTGTCATGATATGGTGAGTACTTTATAAACTGACAAGTGCGTCCTCGCTGTTCGGCGCTGAGAGCCACATATCTGCACTTCATGTTTCAAATCTTACATTTAGAGGAAATACATTAGTTGTTGGAGAACACACAATATTTCTGGCAAAAAAATAGCGAATTTTAAACATGGGGGTGTTTTGGAACGTTTCGGAGTGAACATTCAGTCCTTGATAAATGATAACCAATCGCAAAAACATGTTTATAACAAGTGTCAAATAAATGTGAACGTAGGCTGGTAGGGAACCCTTTAAAGGTCATGCTGTTCTCCTCCTCAGTGTGCAATCCTCATGAGATGCTGCAGACAAACAAGCTTTGCAGAAGAATTTTGTTTTTCAGAAATACAGGCATATTTCCTAACATACCATTAAGTGGATTTCTAATAAATCTTGTGCAGAGTCATAAAAGGAGGACCAAAGGGAGCTCGGTAGCTGTTATTGGTGCGATGACACATCACAAAGACTCGAGCCCAGCTGTTCCCAAAGTGGGAGCTGTACAGTCTGGATGCTTCATGGACACCCACTCTTCTTTTTTTTTTTGTTGCTGCTACAAAGACAATAGACCTCTTACTTTACAGGTTACAACTCAAGTGAGTTGTAGTTGCCTCTTGAAACACATCATTGAATAATATGTACTTGTCTACATCTCCACAGGCTGCACTGAATATATTGAAGATGCTCTCAGAGTTGGACCAGCAGTCAAATGAAAGAACAGGAAATGGACCAGTCTCCGGGTACGCCGTTACAAACACTGACTTTCTGCTTATTTATAGTACAGGAAACCTTCCACTGCCCTCATAATCAAAGTGCTCAGAATAGAAATACAGCTCAATAAGAATCAAGTGTCTCACACCAACGTCGTTTTTATTCTTTTGCTTGCTCTCTTAAATTGAGAAAGGAGTTTGACCAGTTTGACTTGAATCGGCACGTCTTAAGATAATGGAAATTTCGAGTTAAGAAATCTATGCGTCGTTCTGTTAATTTTGACCATTTGATAAACAAGCACGCCCATCACGGTCGTCTGACTGGATGGAGGAGGACATCAGGGTATTTTCGGCACACTACATTTCACATACTTTATATTGGGACATGCTCAATCTTTTTCTGGCGTACTGTACGGTTAGTAGTATGTATATTGGAACACAGCCAGCATCTCTGGTTCTGCTGCTGCGTCTATTTTGATCCTTTTTTGGCAAATTAAAAGAGTCACAGTTTCTTGAGTAAAGCCGGTATTTATATAGCGAGACTGCTTGAATACTGAAAGGTTTAGTTTATTACGATCCCCATTAGCTGCAGGAAAGCCACAGCTATTCAACAGAATGATATATACAAGAAAACAGGAAATAAACCAAGTGAGCTTTTACACTTCCTCACATGTTGATATATACATGATGAGTGTCATACAACCTTGTGCACTATCATCATCACACAAGGTATCGTTCCAAGCATTCAAAGCACTTTTATCCCTTCAAAAATCTGTGTTTATAATTATTTAAACCGGGCATTTTATGTTATCTTTAGGTGCTCCTTTGTCAGACTGTACAACAGCAGAGAACTGTCCTCACACTCAACAGCACACAATAACAATGACACACACTAGGTCACTTTAGATTGCCACTTGAACTTCATTTGTACATATATTTTTTTCTTTATATACATACTTTTATGCTTTTATGTATTGTATTCTTTGTGGGCCACTGTCTTGTTCCTCCTATGGCGATCAATATATCTTTATCAGGACACTTACATCAGCACATGCACTCGTCAATGCTCACACATGATTCTGCCGATTCACTCGAAGACGTCCAGTGTGATCAAACGTGCAGACTTTTTGATTGTCTTGACAGCGACACTAAATCCGACTTCTCCTCCACAGGTGCGGCAAACAGGAAATCGAAGGCGACTTGCACCACAAACAGGCTAACTCAAGCACATTGGCACAGACCCTGGATGGCACTGTTTAGATTATCAGGTTTGGTTGTCTGTAAAAGCACTAAAGAAAACTCCGACACTGTGTTCTTAGTCAGATTTAGACGTCTGCAGGAGGCTCTGTAAGGCTCTAAACTACCACGTCCATTGTTACAAAATGTTCACAGTTAAACAAGATTGATAGGAAAAACTAGACTCTTCTTTCTCCTTGATGTTGTTTAATTGTACGCATTATTTATTTTTCTGTTGCTTCGTAGAAACAAGTAGCTGCATCCTAGTCAACGAGTCGGGGCTTAACTTGGGAAGAAAAAAAAATAAAATGAAGCAACTAACTGTGAAGTCTGTTTTGTTTATAACTTGCTTACTGTTTGTGAGACCTGCTAACTCTTGTTTTTAAGTGTTTTATGTTTCAAAGCCCCGCCGAGGTAGCTCATTACGGAGGATCACATGCTAAGGTTTCATCTTTGTCTAGGGTGCAGCTGGCGAACCTCTGTTGATTTTCCTAGAGTGCTTTCTATCAACAACCACAAGTGAAGTGTTATCGACATTACCATGTAGGGCTGGGAAGAAAAGTTGTGACTAAATGTAGCGTGTGACGTAATGTGATGTTGTCTCTGCTGTGTGTGGCGGGGACGTTTCCCTGTTGCATCAGTTTCCCTCATAATCCCTCTTTTCCTCCCTTACGCCGGCCTCCCCTCTCTCTCCACTCCCCATGATAAATAAACTTAATGTGCTTAAATGCACAAAACACACACACTTCTGCTCGTGTGTCTTCTTCTTCATCCGCCGCTGGTGAACGTTAAAGTCGTGCAAACCCTTGAGAAAGGAGATAACAGGAGTTGTATTTGGCCATTTATTTGAGGAAAATTACCCAGTATCACCTTTCTCTAAGTGGCAAAAGTATGAGAACCTTTTAATTAACAGTTAATTTGAAGGTGAAATGAAACGAGTCGGGTGTCAGTGGAATGACAGTCAGGTGTGAGCGGGTGAATTGTTTTATTTCAAGAACATTAAAGTCGTGTCTGTGGAAGAGTATCTTCACTAGTGGTTGAGACATTGCTTATTCTATACATCACAGACATGCACCTGCACCGTAAATGATTTATGCTTTGATCCAGCCGCTCTGCTTCTTAAATTGCCCCCAGGGGACGAATACAGTTTCTTGAATTGAATTGAACGTTCAGCTGGACAAGCCAGGAGCCTGGATGGATGAGAACAAACTAGAATTTAAATGATGAGCGTTATGCCAGGAGAAAGAAAAACACTGCTTTCCAACATAAGAACCTGATCCCATCTGTGAAGCACGGTGGTGGCAGCATCATGCTTTTGTTTGCTACGTCTACGCCAGCACGGCTTGCAATCATTGATGGAACAATGAATTACACCATCCAACTCTAAAGGAAAATGTTTGGACTTCTGTCTGTGAACTGAACCTGTGGAGAGAGTGAGTCATGCAGCTAAACAATAATGGTGAAAGGAGATGAAAGATTTTGAGTGGCCAAGACCAAATTCTGACTTTAATCAAACAGAAATGACGTGTCGGCCTGGTTGACTAGTCGTCAGAGATGGTTGAAAGAGGCAACACCAGATACTGAAAGCAAACTTTTGCCCCACACAAACATGTAAACACTTGTGATGTAGCCCTGAGTGTCACAGTGATGATACAGCCCCTCACTAATGGGCACTTCTTGAAATGTTCGTGCACAAACTTTAAAAACAACATGCTAAAAACTATGGCATGTGCAAAAGTCAGTACTTTGTTGCCCCTCTGTGGCAGATCTCATCAATATAACTGGGAAACTCTTTATTTTATAGCCAGCTAAGGGCCTTTATTTTCTGATGTTTGCAGATCTGTTCAGTTTCAGAGATTTTCTTCTGCGGCTGACTTTCAGTAATATTTAATCATTGAGGCTGCAGTAGGAATAAAACAGTGTGTCGCTCAAACACTGGGCGGTTCTAGAGTCCCATTCAGGGTGTGAGGATAATATTTTCACATTTTAGGAGTTCTAATGGTGGGTCTGGTTTCCTAATCCTAGGTCATAATATTTTCATTTTTAAATGTTGACAACAAATAAATTTGTCATTAAACATTTTGTCATAACCAGTGAGGTATTTGCTTTTGACAGAAAGTAAAAAATAAATCTTGTGCAAAAGTTTGCTGTTCTCCTTCTTCCTTGAGTGCACAAACATCTCATTCTGGGACCGGATTGCGCTGCAGGAAAGGCTTCATCATTACTCATACTCTGCTCCCTGGCATGAAAATACGTTTGGGCAGTGATTGCGTTTTGCTACGTCACTGCTTGTCTTGTGAGATTAGCAAAACTTTTGAGCCTTTTTGTGCACTGACACAGGCGCAATCCTCAAGGTAGAGGGAAGTGCAGTTGTTCCAGAATTTACCACTCAAAGTCCTTTTTAGGAGAGAAACTCAGAATCTTTTTTTTTTTTTTGAAGCGTTGAAGGTTTCTATACCACTTTGATCCAATTTAGAACGAGTCCTGGTCATGCACAGTTAGTTTTATGACATTAACCTTCTGCATCATTTGCATTTCGCTCTTATGCAGTTTACCAGAAACAGTGCAGCAGACAAAGCTGTCAGACAGATTCAGCTTTTCAGTCGTTTTATTTTATGTAAATGTCACACAGCACAACATTCAGTCACATCATTAAGTTACACATATTAAAGATATTTTCCCATTTTGGTCAGCTCAGGATTTAGTCACTGTTTGGTCATGTCACAACATCTTTGAAGGGACTTTAAATTTCATCCGAACATTGCTGGAGTCTCGTTGGGTGCTGATGACAACTTGGCTGAGTGGTCATCTACTGCAGGCTTCTGAATGATCAGTCTCAAAATCTGAAGTCCCTCCCGCCAGTTCTGACCGCCCACGTGACTGAATCGTGGCGTGCTTACGCAACCTGAACAGAGCCGTTAGTCACTTGTTTCTGCACACTATCGATGAAGGGGTACATGCACTTGTCAGAGCCCATGAAACGGTACGCAGCCACATTGGATTCCCATGGCAACAACCTGGGGGAACAAAACAACATGTAAAACACTGAACACCAGCTGTTTAGAAGTGAAAACACACACATGGAGGTTAAGGTGAAGGCTTACGCTCTGGAGAGGAAGGGCAGGTAGGTGAGGCGGGGGATGCACACCAGAGGCTGGTCTATCAGGATGGCGTTCATCGCCTGCTCAACACAGTACTGAGGCTCCAGAGGGGGTAGGAGCAGTTCCACTTCCTCCCTTACAGTGGCACCAAAGAACATTTACAGTATGAATTATTACAGGCCATTTCACAGCAGACTCCTATGACAGCGTGCCACTTTATTCCACACACTTATAGCCGTCCTCGAATGTATTCATCCCCGTCCATTAAAGAAAAGGCAAAATTCACAATCAAATAACTAGAAACTGAAAAAAGTAATCAATAAAAATTTGTTAAATTTTAATTTAATGAAATAAGACATTGCTTTTGAATTTTGGTTGAAAAGAATAATTAAAAAAAAACAAACCATACTGATAAATTAGAACACTTTGCTGATGAGCAGTGGGCCAGAATACCTGTCAACAGGTGCACAAGTCTGACTGAGAGTTACAGGAAACACCTGATGGTTATATATTATTATATTATTATTATAATTATATTAGTTTACAGGTCCCAACATGCTTGTTTTTAAAAAATATTTCTGTTGAACCACAATTCAAAAGCAACGTCATGATTTTCATGAAGTTTTTATTTATTATTACTTTTGTCAGTTTCAATTTATTTCACTGCCAGCTGTTCTTGTCCTTCTTTAATGGGAGGCTATGAATACATGAGGACGACTGTATGTTAGCCTTGCTGCAAATCACACACACAACACCTCAGGAACATGTTTTACTTCTATTGTTCCTGCAGACCTTCCACTTCACTTAATGTTTCCTGAGATTGAATTGTCGTGTGTGATTATTCTGTCAACCTACCGTATCTTGCAGCCTTCAAACATTCCTGTATCCACGATGTAGGGGCACACCAGGGTGGTCTTCACTCCTTCAACTTCATCAGCCAGCAGCTCGTGAGCCAGAGACTCGTGGAAGCCCACGGCAGCAAACTTACTGGCACAGTAATCCTGCCGCAAATGACACACGACTCATCAGAGCTTCTCTTTACAGGAACTGAATATACATTATCTGTGATTTGCATTTGAATGTGTTGCTTAATGATTTAGGCAGAGAACAAAGTGTGATATGACAAAGCTGTCACGTCTGGTTTCAGGGAGGCTCCTGTCGCCCTGCTTCACCTCGACACAAGCTGTGCTGAACAGGCCGAGGACGCTGGCGATGGTCACGATGTGTCCGTGGTTCTGGGCCTTCATTTGAGGGAGGAAAGCCTTCACGGTCTGAGGCACACACACAGGGACACGTTAATATAAAGCAGTAAGTTATTGGGAAGCAACAAACTGTGCAGTGTTCATAAGACTTAAATATTGGTCAATAGGTCTGAGGCTTATGTTGCACAAGCAGCTCCTTATTAAGAGGATTGATGCGGGAGTCACTTAGTCCGTAGTGTGAAGGGGATAATGGTCACGACGCAACACATTTTACATGTCATGTGCCACGCAGCGTGTGCAGCAATAACGTGTTCTGCATGAATCGATTATACACCAGCTTCGGTTCCAGCTCAGTAAAAGTGTGCCACTCACAAATGACGCCTCTCTGCCAAAGCATGACTAGCGTTTGCCAGCGAGTCATTGTCTCGATTGTGTGATGTACATGCTGCCAAACACGACTCATCCACCGAGGAAGGTCTCAGGATGATATTTTAAGAAATACGAAGCCGCACAGACGAGCTGGCTGGCTTTACGGGGCTTTTTCTCTTTTTGTCAATTTGACAACAGATTTGTTTTGGATGTGGTATTAAATAATATTGGCACGCATGATCAAGAGCGCTGATCAATAGTTGGCTGTCATTTACAACAACAGCTACTTCTGAAGACACAAGAACTAACTTTGAAAAGCAGCTATTGTTCTGGATGAGCAGATTAATGAGGTATGATGTGAGTCTGTGCTACACTGTCCTCTACACTGTATCTGTCCTCCAGGGGAAGGAACATCTGTAGCAGCTGTTCTTTCTGTCTGATCTTATGATGTTTAACCTCTCATCTGTGGAGCTTCATCCCTCCATCACACTGGTGAAATGTCTTTTACACATAAAAAGCTCTCACCCAGAAGAGGGCATGACAGTTGACCTTCATGGTCCTCTCCATCAGCTCATCAGGACACTCCAGCATGCGTCGTCCGGCCACCACGCCGGCGTTGTTCACCAGTATGGTGACGTCCCGGCCCAGGTCTTTTCGCACCAGCTCTGCGTTGCGGTACACGTCCTCCCGGCTGGTCACGTCCACGGTGTAGGTGTGCGCCGTGCCCCCCATCTCGCGCACCAGCTTGGCTGTCTGCTCATTGGAGCTGCCGTCCACGTCCCACAGCACCACTTCTGCCCCTTGCTTGGTGAATTCCTGAGCAAAGAGACGACCCAGGCCACCGCCCGACCCGGTGATCAGCACCAGCTCCCCGTCGATGGGCTTGGTGCGTGGGCGCATTACGACCCGCACAGAGTTGCGCAGGATGAAGTAAATCACATCCAGCAGCATCATCTGGAGATCCATCAGGAAAATCATATTGCCTTTTTCTACTAGTGGTCTTTTAGTGTAAATAAATCAGAGTTCCACACTCCTGGTAGCTGTGGAGGTGTGTGTTCTACGGTCTAGCTACGATGCAGACAGCCAAGCTGGTGTTCCCTCCTTCTGTGACTCTCAGCCTCCATCCTCGGTTTATTTAAACCATCTCCTCCCGGATTAGAGGAAATAACTTGAGCTCCTCATAAAACCACTTTTGTTGTGAGCTGTGAATGCATTTTCACTACCGCTGAGGAAAATAACGTGACACGTGGAATTAGAGTGGGTTAAAGACTCTTTAAGTGTAAGGGTTTGTGACGGGGACTTTTCAAAGTTCACAGCTTACTGTACATGTGAAGCCCATATAGAACATACCACAGGATATTCCTGCACTGTAACTGCACATCATTGTCACACAGAATTAATTAACTGCACCTCTGTGTAACTGCATGTATGTGAGCAGCATAAACAGAGAGAAGAAAACAGAAGGTGTCGGTGCTCAGAGCTCACATTTTCCTCCAAAGATAAATGCTTATAATGGGCTGGTGATTTTTCCCCATTAATTTCCATTACTTCCGAGCTTCATACTTCTTCTTGCACCAGCAGTGCAGCTTGCAAGCAAAGTGATGATTAATTAAAGCTTGATCATAATAAAGTTTATTCATGACGGGAAACAAGGAAGCTGTGCTAATGAAGTCCGGCCTCAGAGTCACGCCAGCCAGAAAAATGAGCAGAGCTGAGTAATTTTGCATATTTTGCAGTAATACACAATTGTCAAAATGAAAAAGAAGGGCTTGCTGTTTGAAAAATCACCAATATCTGAACCTTTTAAACTCCCACACGTCTTTGACAAAAAGACAGCAGTTGCTCAGAGGTTAGTTACGGCGAGATAAATTTTAATTTAGTTCAGTGAAGGGATGTGAGACGAGGATAAAGTTTTGGTTCCACTTCTCAGCTGCACGGTGGAGCAGTGAGAATCACATTAAACGAGAAGATAAGGAGATTATGTCCATGAACTATAAACCTTTGCACTCTTACTTATAGAGCCCATGAAGGCCGCTTGTTGTGTATCACGTTTTTGTTTTCTATAGGTGAACACTGCAGGCCTTGTTAACTCCCAGCATTGGCATGTGAGCCATGTTTAGCAACACCATACCAGCCGGCGTGCTTTAATCCATTTATTATACCTTTTGTATAGATTAAAACTCATTTTTCAGAGCATTTTCCAGCACTCCTCAGTGTGTTAGCAGCTTGTTGTCATGAGCTATGCCCCTGGTGCATGTTAATAAAGATGCAAGTGCAGATTAATTTGAAAAGAGCACTTTAAAGCTGGCATGATGTTAATTGTGATTAATTATCTATGCAAATCTGCGTGCATACCATCTTTTATGCTTATCTTTTTTCTGATTCTGATTCTGGGAGTTGTTGCTGTTGGATTTTTCTCTGAAATATTGTAAGATCTTGACCTTACAGCTAAAGTGACCCAAGATGACTTTGGTTATGATTTGACTGAATTTAACAGAATTCAAACTCAGCAGGTTGGTACAAAACTCAAAATACACCCAAAAAACAATGGATACCAGTAAAAAAAAAAAAAAGGCAAGGGGTGGGAAAAGAAAAAAAAAATGAAAAAACTGCCTTTAACGAAAAAAAAAAAAAAAAACAGCTCTTGAACCTGGCAAGATACAGAATATATTTACAAAAATAGGCCAAGGCTGCGTGCAGAAGGCTCGTTTAAATACTGCCAAGAATTTTGCCCGACTGCGAGTGTGTTTAGCGACAGCAGCAAAGATCACATCAAAGCGAGCGCCTTAAATTTAAACACCTGAACACTGGCGTGTAGATCAAGCAGGCGTACAGCTGTTGTCTGCCATCAGCTTCTCCTGGAGGACAATTTTGCTTTAACTCTTTAGTGCTGCTACTATGAGGAGCCACTACTTAGTTATTTGAATATGTTTTTTTTTTAAAGGTGCTTCTGTTACTACACCACAGCAGAGAAACACAAAAAGGAAATTTCACACCAGCTTTGAGAGACAGACACTTTACAGGCTATTGAAGTCTCATATTAGCTTCAGATAAACTCTTGAATATGTTTTAAATGAGGACTGGGAATTTAGACCTCCATGATTTCCACTCGAAGAGCATTAAAAAGTCATATTTTAATGGCTGGCATGAACAGGATTTAGACATGTAAAGCCA
>NW_007577741.1:1294653-1296683 GCF_000690725.1 Stegastes partitus
GACGTTTTGTTTTAAGAAACGCTTCATGAAATTGTCTTTCTATGAGAAAAAGTAGAGGCAGCCAGCCGGTCTCTCTTTGCTGCATCCAGTCAGAGCTGTCTGTCTGTTTACTGGAGCAGTAAATGGACGAGGTCACACCTCTGCAAGCTGCACAGTTCTGTCAATACGCGAGGGCCACAACGCAGCGCCGCATGTCGGGGAAAAAAACAAGCAACATGCTGTCGTATTCGTGCTTTTTGCTACGTCTCCGTGTGTTTCCCTCTTACAGCACAAACCATAGACTGTTTTGTTTTGAGCATTGACTCTCTCAGCTCTCAGCTCCACCCATCAGCCCTGCTCCCATCTTGTCTCTCCACACACACAATAGCAGGCCGCTGGGAATCTGACTCTGAGTGGAGGCCTGCACTGTCCGCCGTGTTGTTCTTTTTGCATGAATAACCTCAGCTCATACGAGTTTCATTAATCCATCCTTTTCACATGTTGGGGCACACATGGGTCGAGGGAAGTGGGCCGCTTCATAAACACAGGGAGGCCGCAAGAGGAGGAAAATGGTCGTTCGTTTTCATTTTTTAATCAGTTTTGTACCACAGAGAAGACTTGTAAAGTTTTCCGCTTTCTGTATATGTGCAATGACGGCTTCCTTTAATCTCTTAATTCTTCTAATCCCATGCAAATGCAGCTCAGTAGGTGTGCATAGATTACTGTTTTTTTTAATTCTCTTTCTGGTCCACATACTTTGCTACCTTGCTGATCTGCACATATATTTGTAGCTACACATTTAAAGACACTGCAGGAGCAGATTTATGCTTGTGTATGTAGAGAACATTTTGGAAACTAGAAAGTCTTTCATGGTGCTTGTGCAGGATTGGCTTCAATGCATTTGATAAACTAACAACCTCACTATAAAAGTGAAACTATATTTATCGCTTATTATACTTTGGGTTAATGTTTTCAATTGGTTTTATGGGTCTAATTTAATAATCACCCAGTTTATATTCTTATGAATGTGTCTCTGTGGGCCTCCGTTGTGTGCGGTGAACTGTTCCTTTAAGAGAGCTGACAGATGAATAACTTCCAGCTCAGCACCCATGTTTCAGCTCCTGCCGGTCACAGGGCTGACCCGTAACTGACCAGAGATGATAGGAGCTAATTTTGAACCTGGACAGCACTTTAAAAACATCCTAGGAAATACTGCAAAGTCCTTAAACCTGTTGCACTGAACCGTCTAGCCTGCTGTGGTCAGTCATGGTGTCGACCCTCTGGAGCAGCTCCGTCACTCTGCTGTTTCTCGGAGTGTCTTTCCTCCTGGTCGGTCCGTGTCGGTCGGGCTGCCGGGATGCCGGTCTGTGCTGCACCGGCCGAGACCCTTCCTGCATCAGTAAAGGATGGAGGTCCGACCGCTCATACGGCACCTGCTACTGCGACCAAGCCTGCGTGTCCACCATGGACTGCTGCCACGACTATGAGACTGCATGTCCAGGTAGGTTTCACTCATCCAGGCAGTATTTAAATGTCTTTTTATTACTTGAAAGTGAAGCTAGAAGTGTAAGACTTACAGTACTACAAATGAGATTACTTGAACAATTAGGCTGTGATTTAAAAAGGCCCTTTGAATGGGTAAATTGTCTATTTAATTTGACTTATTTGACAATAAGTGAGTGTGAAGACAGATTTCTACAAAGTGATGTCAATAAAAGTGACCCACCTAATTCAAAACAGGTGCATCTTAGTCACACATTTAGTGAAACGGAGATCATCTGAGTGCTGTGAAGTGACTGTAGTATATAAAGGTTCCTGTATCTGTACGGTCCAGTCACTGGTAAATCAGTACTTCAGGGTATAAATACACCATGAAGGAAAAAGAACACTCCAAGCAACTCTGAAGTCAATTGAAAGCACAAGTCAGAGGATAAGTCAAGTAGATTTCTAAGTCACTGAATATTCCTTGGAGTCCCGTTAAATCCATCATTAATAAATGGCAGTAATGTGGCACATGTTTAAATCTGCCTGGAGCAGCAGCCTGTGCAAGA
>NW_007577741.1:1297690-1337879 GCF_000690725.1 Stegastes partitus
TGTCAAATGAGCCAAATTAAAATCACCATAATTCAATGTTGAATACAATAAAAGGAAAAAACTTGCAGGGGGATGAATAGAATAGAATAGAATAGAAAGTCTTTATTGTCCTTATACGAGTACAATAAAATCTAAAGAGCTGCTCCCGAGGTGCACCAGCAATTATAAGACATACAAGACATATTATTCAGACTTTGTACAACCCTATAAAACACTGGTGGTAGTTGGGTATTGCCCAGAGTGAAGTGGTTGTTATTGCGCCCGTGTGAGGTAGATTATACAAACATACTTTTTCATAGGGACTGTATATACGCAACACAGTTTGTAGAGGTTGTAAAAATGTAAACAGTTAAATATCTACCACCACTTTTTACAGGATGGGTAACACCTGTGGGGACTTGGAATGTGTACATGTTGATTTCTATTTTTTTTTCTTCTTCAAATAATGAATAAAAATCAACTTTTGTTTGTTTTTTTGTTATGATTTATGGCTTTATAGCTGTGTCATAATGCACAGAAAACACGTTAAGGTTCAATCTAGTCATAAAAACGGTTGCACTGTTTACATAGAGGTGCAGGAGTTTATGTTGCACAGTGAATAAAAATGTGACAGGAGCAACTGCTTGGGGTTCATAAGGTTAATCGACAATGCAATTAGTTGCAGCCCTGATATGAAGAAACAATGGTTTTGGTTTCTCTATATGCCAGCGGTGTCCTGTGTGGTGAGCGAGTGGACCGGCTGGTCCGGATGTGCTGAACCCTGCAGGGCCACGGTCCGCAGGAGGAGCAGGACCATCCTGCAGGAAGCAGTCAACGCAGGAAAACCTTGTCCCCATCTGGAGGAGCTCGCTGGCTGTGCAGAGTATTGGTCTCAGCAAGGACACTGTCAAAGCTCACTCGGTGAGAAAAAGCCTCCTCGACTCTTCCACACTTTTGCCATTTTTCTCATTTGCGATCATCATATAATGTTCTGACATTCTCTAAGAAATAAAGTGTATGTTTCCTTGAGGCTGTGATTCTGTCCACCTCCTTCTGGGTCATGTATAATTAGCACAATGTGAGAGATTAAACGTTTCTGAAGCTTTTGAAATCATTATAGAACCACACTGGCAAAACTTGATTATTCTTAAGTGTTGTAAGACCAGACTGTGTTTGGGAGCATCGCATCAGTGTCAAAAAATACCTCCTAATTGCTAATTAATCTGCAATATGCACATCTGAAAGTCACAAGTTTTGTCATTAACAGGAAAACACAGAAAATCAAAGTCAAATCAAGATTTTTCATGTATTTTTTTAACCACTATTTTCACATATGCCAGTAAAAGTCTTAGATTTTGTCCAAATACAGTCATAGTTGGTCGTTATTTTAATAAAAGATCAATAGTGTAGAAGCACTGAAGCACTGGTGAGCAACATAAAACAGAATAAAACAGTGCGAATGTTTGTTTCTCTGTGAAATAGAGACACTGAAGCATGAGGTCTTCTCTGTGTGCGTAAACAGTATGCAATATGAATCGCAGTCTCTGCCCCTGCAGGTCAAACCCATTTAAAAGAACTCTCTTGCAGACGTACCTGATGAAGCCCGGCGCTCGCTCAGCTGCTCCTCATTCTGTCTTCGAAATGCGAATTGAATGAAACAAGATGTCGTTTCAAAAGTGCAGATTTACTTGTGTGTTTTTTTCAATTGAAATAAAAGAGGCTGAATATTACAAGACATGATGTAATGGTTTTATGCTTCTTCATCTGCAGTCCCAGCACTTATTACCACGGGTGGCTATGGCAACGCCAGGAAGAAAAGAGACATCCCCGACAGCAGCGATGTTATAGGGTAACAGACAGCCTACAAAAATGTGAAATTACGCTCCTTTGATGTGCTCCTAACTATGGTCACTACAGATTTTTGGAGTTCTTAGTGAATGTCTGTGTTTCTGTGCTGTAGGTATTGTGTCCAGTTTCAGCTGACCTCTCTGACAAAAGGATGCCAGCAGAGCGAAGGCCCACACACTCAGTGGATGCAGTACCTGAGGGAGGGCCACCATGTGTGTGTCGAGTGCCAGCCGCCTGCCCTCGCTGCCGGACAGAAGCACTGCGCTGGAGACGGTGAGAAGAACAGCACGGACAGGTAAACGCATGCATGAAGACACCATCGCATCACAACTCATCTCCTGTTTTTAAAAAAAAATCAAAAACAGGTTTGAATGTTCGACGTCACTGCATTTAGAAAGCCTCATGAATTTGAGCTCGTGTTGCAGGAAACAACCCGAGGAGACAGATATTTGTTCTACAGCCCAACAGCAGATCTATTCAACCATGAAATTATCCTCGATTGTGCTCGTATGTCGGGAAAGAACAATTTCAGAAATGAAACATGAGCTCTTGGATTCGTCTGGTTCCCAGCACACTCAAGCGATCTCTTTGCTTTACATCTTGACTGTTTTTCGCGTTA
Source organism: Stegastes partitus (assembly GCF_000690725.1). NCBI lineage: Eukaryota > Metazoa > Chordata > Actinopteri > Pomacentridae > Stegastes > Stegastes partitus. Next base: position 1,300,137 of record NW_007577741.1, read on the forward strand.
GAGAAATGCTTGTAGAGGAACACAGTAGTCCTGGACTGACCTCTTAGGGGGGCTCTGCAGACTGTTTTCCAAAATCAATAAATAATTGATCAAACTGCACTGACTAAAACTATACACATTTTTAAATAGATGTTTTGGAAAACATATTTATTGTGTGTTTGCTGTTAAAGATGAGGTTCTTTGAGAGCTTTAAGGGGTTCGACACAAATTCGGCTGCTGACTGTATCATCATGTGTACTGTACAGATGAGAGTGATGCTGATCATCTGACTGACTGCAAGAAATGATCATGTTTACTATCCCTTGTTTAAAGATGCCCCTGGCTATTTTTCTTTCTTTATTTTTTGTTCCCATGGCCATATGGTGCTTTTATAAGCCAGAGGGCACCACATTCAGCGCTATGGATGAGCATGTCTGCTGTGAAGTTGCAGCTTGCTAATGATCCTCCCAGAAACACAGATTCACATTTCTAGGGTTTACAACAGGGGTGCCCAATCCTGGTCCTCGAGAGCCCCTATCCAACATGTTTTAGATGTTTCTCTCTTCTAACACACCTGATTCAAATGATCATCTCATCATCAAGCTCTGCAGAAGCCCGATAATGATCCTGATCATGTGAATCAGGTGTGTTGGAAGAGGGGAAACATCTAAAACATGCTGGATAGGGGCTCTCGAGGACCAGGATTGGGCACCCCTGGTTTAGAATGTAACACAGTTGGGATTAAACCCTAACAGGCCTCAGGAACCAATCGTGTCCACTTGCAAGATGGTACCTTCTGTATTCTTGCTCAGAATTTCTTTCTGGTTTGAGCATGTATGCCTTAGTGACTCCATCTTGCTATTGTGTTGCATGCACTAGTTTTACAGTGTTTTAGCAGAGTCATAGGTGAGCTGGTGTGCTGGAGCTGCAGCAAATGTGGGGCGGGGTCACTGGAGAGAGAGCCAGGGACTGTATTGATCGGCACATTTCAGTGGAAGCCACGGTGTAGAGTTACATCTGAGCTATATTAAGGCATGAAGGGATTATTTTCATGGGAAAAACGGCTAAATATGTAACAGAGACGTGGTTTTGGGGTTAAATTCACATCTGAAAAGGGACTTTAATAAATAAATTTAAAAAAAAAGTAGGATTAGTCTTACCCTGACCCACTTACCGTGAAATGCAAACCTTAAAGACTGTTGTTATACTCTGTAACTGCATTGTCATAGTATAACTTCACACGATATCATTTTTAAAAAAAGGAGAACAAAATGGGTTTGTATTCATATGAACAGGGAGTGTATCTGCAGATATGTGTTCCTACAGTGCAGACAGACAGGAGAAAGATGATCCCGTCCTTGGCACCTGCGTAAATCACATTTAGCAGCATCCTGCACGTGTGTGACACAACACCCGAGTGTGTATTAGTAGATGTTCAGCGGTAGATAGATACATGAGTCAGCCTGGATCACATTCCCAGGCATTGTTTTCGGGTTTCCTCCCAAACGATCTGATCCTTATCTCCTGGATCTGATGGGCAGCAGCGAGGACTACCACTAGATGGCAACGTTGCTTACCGCTTGGCTTTGCAGAGAGGTCTCGTAACCACTAACTCATCCCTCCCTTCCCCCTGCAGGAGACAGTCTCTCCAGTGGCAGGCGGTGGGAAACCCTCGATGCAGGGGTGTGTGGAGACGTGTGGGGAGGCTGGAAGCCTGTTCCTGCCCGACAGCCCACAGCTTCCTCTTCATCTAACCTCCTCCTTCCTTCTGTTAGCCTCCATCTTGTATAAATTTGCCGAGATAGCCGCAGAAAGAACAACATTCCAGCATAAATAGCCAGAATAATTCCAGTTAAAGAGCGAGAGAGTCGATGCTCAGTTGTGCCTTTTGAGACCAGTGACTAAATTTAAATGTCTTCAAATAACTACATGTAGAAAAATGTGCAGGCAGAGGAAGATTCCTGTTTGTTAGAATGCCTTAATTTAACCGACTTTACTAACACAAACTTGAGGAATACATATTCACAACAAATTAAGAGTGAAATAAAAGTCGACGATTCCTAATCAAAATGTAAAGTGATTTGATTTATTTCATTTTGAGTCATTCAAGGGAAATGTTGCTTTCTTAAGAAATAGAAATAATCTTGGGACATTGAGACACTTTGTTTTTTTTTTTTTTCTGTTTTTCTTTCTTTTTTACATGACGAGTACTGGCTCTGTGTGAGTCACAACGCCAAAGTTACAACATGCACTGAACAATAGAACATTTATACAGAAACAACAGCATAGAAAGTCAACAGGTAAAAATGTTTGTCTTTTTCTTTTTTACAAAACAGACAGCCTCGGGACCTACAAACAACATTGTATAAGAGCTGGCTAAGGTCATTCAAATATCTTTTTTGTTGTTGTTGTTGTTTTTTTTTTTTCAATTTCCCTGGAAACAGTGTACTTTACAAAGACTGATGGCTTAGGCAAGGTTGGGGTCAATTCCACTGAGAGCTTAAACCGTAGAAAAAATAGAGTTTATGCTTTAAAGTCGTACTTAATTTGTGTCATGCTCTAATACTGTTTACTGTTATGTGTGTGATGTGTGTTTAACTCCATCAAGGCATCCTGAATCGACCCCAACCCTGTAATACAGTGTTAGATTCAGAGTGTGTGGAACCGGGCTGCAACGTTTCCATCCGGGTTTTGGAAACTATGTCCTTGAAAAGATCCTGTCGCGTTCTAACAGAAATGAAAAAGACCGGGACCTCTTCACAGTTAAATTTAGCAGCTTGCACAACAACCGGATTGTGTTTTAGATTTTCCCTAAATGCGTTTACTGTACAGTGGGGAGTCTTATGGAAAAGTTAATGAATCTGTGCTCTTCGGTTTAATTTGAATCAATAAATGAGGAATAAAACAAACCACTTGATTGTGTTTTCTTCATAAAGAGTCGCGGTTCGGTCCTTCAATTGGCATCGGAATTTTTCCACGGGGACCTCAGTGAAATTAAAAGGTCCGCTATACAATTAGATTTCATGATTTTGAACAGCTCCCGTGACGATGGAGCGGAAGAGGTGTCCAAATAAAACAAGGATGACTTGTAAAAATATATGAAGGGTTTTTTTTGTGTTATGGTGGCATTTTGTCACAGTATCACAGTCTAAGTAATAAATTAAGTCGTCATGCTCGATGTTCCTTTGCACTACCATTTCTAAAAGCTCAACAGCGTCAATGCTAGCGTCAGGATTTCAATACTTGTGTGCATTTTGTGTAATATTTGCCCACACTAAATCTCTCCACAATAGTGCTTGCTGCCTATTCATAAAGTATTGATTGTCATCATTGTTAAGAGATATTTCAGTGAAAATGGTCCCTGACTACCGTCATATAGAAAACCTAAATGATGGGACAGAAGCTCACCAGAACTTGTGTGAGCCAAATGCCCTTATTTTACTCTTGAAAAATTATCTTTTTTTTTTCTAATTACTGTCATTCACTCTAAAGGACATGTCTGACGTTGGTTTGGTCTTGACTGAAGTAAACATTATGAAATCTCTACGGACACTGAGGTGTAAAATAAATGAAATGTTTGACACACGTTGGTCTCGACACCTATAAGACAAAGAATGTAATGGAGAGTTAATCTGGAGCTGACATCCAACTGGTGGCTTATAAATCAGTCATCTGTCTTGTTTAAATTGACATTTTGGATTAATAGAAAAGGAAATTATGCTTTGAGCAAGCTTGTAAGTTTAGCATGTTTTCTATGGAGAGTTTATCTCTTCAACCTCATAATACGACAGAACGAAATACATGCATTTTCTGTGGAAACTATGTATGAACACAACTAAAGGGAATATGACCAGAAGGGCCATTAGTTTGTCATTTTAAAAATCAAGCTATCTCACTTTGGAACACCTCTTTGTCGATGACACCTGTGCTTATATTTAAAATCCTACTGTTGAGGATTGTTTTTACTTCTTGTGAACATAGACTCTAATATTAGCAGCTGCTTCAGATGTAACTACTGAGACAATATATGGATGAAAAACATCAAATCAATTTTTTAACTGGATACACAAACGAGTGTCGTGGATTTAGGAGCCGATGCTGCTGTGCTGTGTGCAATTATTTGCCCAATTATCCCTCTTTTCTAGAAATAAAGCTAAAAAATTAAACATCTCCTATAAATAAGTCCTAATTTCTCATATTATGTTCGAGCTCCCTTGGTGTTGCAATCTGCTGGACTACGGAGAGAACGGAAGCGGGATTCCCCCATCATGCATACATTCATATTGGAAACAGTTCATTCTTTTCCATTAAGCGGCAGCCCCACTGTTCTAATGCCCTGGCTTTACAGCAGTCACATACACACACGCTTGCCTCTGCTCCTCGCAGTCATTGCTATTCCTTTCACACCTCAGCTCCTCTCACTATGGGAGAGCAATATGAAATGGTCCGACTCTGTGATTAAAACGGGAAATGAAATCAGGATTTGTGATTAGACTCCAAAAAAATCAAAATAAAAAAACTATGTCAATCGCCCTCTGTTGACTTTTGGATCAAATTTTACCTTTATAATCGTGACCTGCTCTACCTGCACCTTTTACCAATATATGTGTATCAGGAAATGACAGATAGCAATTTGCGAATATATTTACTTGGCACTGAGGTTCTTCTTTGCTCATCTTGTCTGTGAAAGCTGTGATGACAATAATAAAAAAAAAGCATGCTTACTGGTTTACAGTAACTCAACATGACCTATATGGATGTAAAGTCACACTTGATAAATAATTCATGCTCCCCTCATGATCTGTTTTCTGTATAAAGGGAAAAGTCCTGTAAAAAATATGCTGTCTGCTGTTTTAAAAGTGGCAGGTGACCGTTTCTCTCCATCCTATGTGGCAGTGTAAACAGATAACAGGGAATGCATTATGTCTTCCAGGTCAGCGGGTAACAGTCAACAGACTAAACTCAAATCATCGTATCAATGGGATGCTACAGACGTCTCAAACATGATGCTCGGGGTCCTTACATCGTAATGCATTTACACACCACTCATGAATATGCACAGTGAGGAGTGGTTCTGCTATCATGCGACTACTGCGGACGCCTTCACGGGTGCCCGTCGGTGTGTGTGTGTGTGTGTGTGTGAGAGCAGGCAGACGTTCACCACCCCAATTAACAAATCATTGCTTCGCTGTTGCCAGCCTTAGAGGACCACTGCTGTCACCATGGAAACTGAATGTATCTATGCATCCTGAAGATTGTTTTCCATACCTGCATGTGTGTCTTTTGCACATGTGTGTGTGTGTTCATGCATTTTTTTTTTTATCAGTTCTGGCATTTGCGACTGATGAATGGTAACCTGGTTGTGTATATTAGAGCTTATCTAGGTGATTTCAGGAACGAAGCAGAGGCTGATAATAATTCCCCTGCTTTCAGTTTCTGATACATCCATTATTTGAAATTGCGTGATCTCTTTGGCTGCTTTTATGTCGGTCAAATAAAGGCCAATGCACGCTCTGGCGCTAAAACCTTAATTCTATGTCGGTAAGCTGTAAACATAAAAAATATAGGAGGGTTTAAATATTTCTTTAGATATGATGGACGAGCAACTCATCATGGTTGGGTGCATGCATGCTTCAGAAGTGTGCACTTTATGTAGCAATCGAGATAATAATCGGTGGTTGTTGTGTTAGCTCATATCAGAAGCTCTTGGTTCACCACTGACATTATTTGGGTGCTAAGACACTGTCTACTGGTAGAGATTTGAACGTATCATCCATTCTCACCAAGACATGTTAGGGGGATAGTAAAATATTGTTTAAAAAAAAAAAAGAGCGGTCCTGTTAATGGATGATGATGAGCCTCTGATAACTGCAGCCTCTGTGCCAAGACACTGAACCTCATACAGGATTACTCTTCACATATGATAATGACACAGCAGACTAGCAAATCACTTATTTCTATAAGGAACTCTCTCTTATCTATATAAAAATAAATCAGGTTAGACAATCTCAAAGGTGTGTTTACATGATTTCACCTAGCATTAGCTCACTCATTAATCTTCATACTCGCTCACACACACATATGCGGACATGCACACCCCTACGAATGGAGATGACTAAGGCCAGGTTTGGGAATGGAGGGCACAAGTAAGTAGCTTATAGGCTTGTAGGTCCTCTCCTGTATCTCCAAGACTACAAAATGAACTGGGACTCAATAATGGGAAAGTGGGCGACAGGTTTTTTTTTTTTTCTTTTTCTTTTTCCTGGAGAATATAGAGATAACCCACTGCAGCTAAATTTTTTTTTTTTCTTTTTCTTTTTCCTGGAGAATATAGAGATAACCCACTGCAGCTAAAAACCATCATTTAGTTGGTTTGCACCACTTACAACCACGACTCAATATCTCTGATGACTCTGCTTCTCTGAACAGACCCATTGGCTACTTGGGAGTGCTCCTGTTTTGTAGGTGTGGAATACCGCTAATAGGAATGAGCTGAAGGAGGGGCAGTGACATTCTCCAATTTAGAAAAGTTTTTCTCCCAGAGTATTTATCACACGTGTTCACCCGGAGCTCAGCGCCCAACGGCATGCTCAGGTAATCTGTGAATAGTTTCAGTGAGACCCTTCGTCTCGTCTCGTCTTCCCTCGTCTCTGGCTTATGGAGTGCGTTAGCCTGTCTAGTGTCTCTATCACAAACACTCCGTCCCCAACTTTCTCTTTGTTTCTGCTTCACTTGTGCCTCAGAGGTTTTTGTCCAAAGTATTCTGACGCCCCCGCTCCACCTTTGATCTGCGGGCCATCTCAGGTCCTATGTGATTCTCGTGAGCTATCCCACGAAGTCCTTCGAGGGGAAACAGACAGTTCTGGCCCAGCATTTTCTGGGCTGCTTCTAAATGGTTAGTGCCCCTCTGGTAAGTTTTATTAATGCTGCGCTTTGGGCTTCCACCAGCCAGCAGGCGCTCTGAGGGACTGGTGTCAGAGACGTCGCGCAGGTGTTCGTCATCGTCTGTATCGGCGTCGATGTATTTGCTGATGGAGGAGTCGTGGAAGGTGAAGACAGTAGGAGCCAGGGTGGTGTCTTCAGGAGACTTGGGCGGGGTCCTGCTGCTGGCAGTGGTGTAGACAGAAACTTCAGGGCTTAACAGAGAGTGGTCTGACATGACCGAGCTGTCTGAGAGCGGGGACGGCCCTGACTCCCCCTCGCTGCGGCAGCTTCCTTTGGGAATAAGGCCTTTTGAGTAGTTTCCAGAAAAGAAGAATTTCCTTGAATTCTCTGGGCATGAGGGTTTCATGACAGACACGGGAGTCAGCATGGGCTCACGCTCCCCTGTGGTTTGCTGGCCTGTTTTTGCACCGGCGTGCTGGGACAAAGCTGTGGCTGGACTGTATGAGAAGCGACTGCTCTCCTGAACGCCAAGGTCAATTGCCGGACTGTGGGGGAATCGAGGATTCTCCTGGAAGTCTGTTGCACAACTGATGTAGCTGTCAATGCTGGACAAGCTTTTCATGTCCCCCACTCCGTCTCTGGTTCCTAGCACTGGCGGTCCGTGATCTTGGATGGTCCCCAGCTCTATCTCGTCCCTCTGTTTGCCCACTCTGGAGCCCCTGTCTTTAGCGTTGAGGTTGGGTTGTGACTGCGTCTTTGCCATCTGGTTGTACATCTCCTCGAGCTTCTGGACGTTCAGCCTCTGGGGACTGGTGGCTCGGGCCTTGCTGGGAGAGCCTAACTCCTGGGCGTTGAACGAGCGGTTCGAGCTGGTCTCGGACGCAGCCCTCTTGGGGGTCCATTTCCAACGACTCGGAGAGAGGTGGTTGTCATGAGGCCTCTCGCTCTTCTCCACCACCACGTCCATCAGCTCTGCACTACGAGCAAACGCCTCTTTCAAGTTCATCGACACAATGCTACCATTTCTTTTCGCCCTCTCTAGTGCCTCTCGTCTTTTAAGTGCTTTTTCTTGCCTCTTCTGCTCCTTGTAAAATTCAGAGAAGTTATTTACAATAATGGGAATGGGTAGGGCAATTACAAGCACTCCCGCTATGCAGCACAAGCCCCCTACAATCTTTCCCAAGAGAGTTTTGGGGTAGATATCTCCATAGCCGACTGTGGTCATCGTAATAGTCGCCCACCAGAAGGAAGCTGGAATGCTTTTAAACTTTGTATCCTCCTCATCCTTCTCAGCAAAAAACACCAGACTGGAGAAGATCATGATGCCCATGGCCAGGAAGAGGATGAGCAGGCCCAGCTCGTTGTAACTCCGCCTGAGGGTGAAACCCAGAGACTGAAGGCCCGTGGAGTGCCGGGCCAGCTTCAGAATACGCAAGATGCGCATGATCCGGAAAATCTGAACCACGCGCCGCACGTTCTGAAACTGCAGCACGCTCTTGTTGGATTCTGTCAGGAAAATGGTGACGTAGTAGGGCAGGATGGCCAGCAGGTCGATGACGTTCAGAGGACCCTTAAAGAACTTCCACTTGTTGGGGGAGGAGAGGAAACGGAGCAGGTATTCCATCGTAAACCAGGCAATACATACAGCTTCCACGTGGGCCAGTTGCGGGTTGTCCGTCGACTGGCCAAACTCGTCCGTGTCCTGCAGCTCCGGGAGGGTGTTCAGAGACAGGGCGATGGTGGACAACACGATGAAGAGGATGGAGATGATGGCCAAGATCTGAAAGACAAATTTAGAGACGTGACAGGATCAGAGGCTGACATGCAATACTGTGTGAAAATGTAAGCACATGTGGCGTTTAGGTTAAAATAAGAGACAGAAAACAGAAATTCTCCAAGATACTTGGAACAACCTGGAAATACTGGAAGAACCTGAACTGTTTTAAAGTCACAGCTCACCAAATATTGAGTTGATTTATCAGCTCACTACACTTTGTTATACAGTTTTTACGACATAACATCATAAATACAATTTTCAAAAGCATCCTCACTTTATTTTCAGCGTATGAAACTTTTCCACAGTCTGACGTAAAAGTTTAAATCCTTGCACATAAGTACGCATTTCCTATTCTGATTAGACAATTAATCCCTGCACGAAATAAAACACACACACACACACCTCCAGCGAGTTTATGAAAGGTTTGGATTGCAGTATGAAAGTGCTGGCGCTAAGTGCATGCCAATAATCTTACAGTCAAAATAGACCTTCAACAAATGCCTGACTGAATGTGTGATTGGCTGAGAGCTAATGGATTGGACTGACTCGGACTACTTATTTATTCATGTCTCACTTATCAGGCTTATCCACATGAATGAGTGCGCTCGAGTGGATAACGTTTAATACTAATAATGTTTGGTAATAAACAACAAAACAAAAGAATCACAACAGCACGTGTCCGACCCTGTGAATGTATTCTCTAATGTGTCAAGCTGTCAAAAATTTAATAAAAGAAACAAAATGGAAGAAATTACTTGATTTTTTTTTGGACGGATACAGTTTTTTTTTTAAGTCAAATTCAAGCTGCTCTTGGGCTCTCGAACGCTTTCCTCTGCACTGAAATTTGCATGTTCAGATAATTAAGATGATTTAATGCTAACCTTACTCGCTGTCCACGAAATCGCTGATTTGGTGAATGCCAGTAAAATGAAAATCCTTCATTGGTAATAGTAGGGTCAGACATTATCCTTACACCGTTTTACGCTGTATTCACCCTCTAGTGGCCCCTCTAGAGTGGAGGGACCTCACTACCTGTCATTTAACATCTCCGCGACATAAAAATAAACAGTCGGTAGTCACATCAGTGCAGAATGTCCCCACAATCCACTGCACTAGATGATGCTGATGATTCACATTACACAGTACAAAGAACTGGGAAGTCTGTCAGAAAACAGCACCCTGACACACACACACACACACACACACACACACACACACACACACACACACACACACACACTACCCCACCCACACTCCACCAATCATGCTAACAAGCAAGTACGTGGTGGCAGACTACACCTCTTTTAGCAGTGTTTGACAGCTCCCCCCTTCAACCAGCATTCATTGTGTAAACAAAAAAGAGAAGGAAAAAAAAAATCATTGCATTCGCTTTGAAGTGTATTTCTCTTGTAGCTCACGCTGGTTTGATCTGAACAAGTGACTGCTCCAAGACAGTATAGCGTAGTGAGAAATACCTGAGAAACTGTAATATCCAAACAAGCCCAGCTCATAAAAAAGAAACTGGTGACAATAACCGGAAGGATTTTACGTCTGACTTTGTTTGTATAAATTCACTGATGTCACAGACTTAAGGTTGGTTGGGAAAAGTCACATCAATAAAATGCTGTCTTGCTTTGTGGTTTTAGTTTATTTCATGCACTTTGGGTAAATGAGCCTTTAAACTGGGCTGCAAGGTGGATAAGTGGTTAGCACCATTGTCTCACAGGTAGAAGGTCGCCGGTTCTGCCTGGAGTTTGTATGTTCTCCCCGTGCAGCGTGGGTTCTCTCCAAAAACATCCATCCATCCATTATCTATACACCGCTTAGTCCTCACGAGGGGGTCTGTCCCAGCTGACTCAGGGTGAAGGCAGGTTCACCTGGACAGGTAGCCAGTCTATCACAGGGTTACACTTAGAGACAGACAACCAAGCACACTCACATTCACACCTACGGACAATTTAGAATCACCAATTAACCTCAACATGTTTTTGGACTGTGTGGAAGGAAGCTGGAGAACCCGGAGAGAACCCACACTGCACATGGAGAACATGGAAGCATCGATGCAGAAAGATCCGGCGACCTTCTAGCTGCGAGGCAACAGTGCTAGCATCACCTTGCAGCCCTCTCCAGAAACATGTTGAGGTTAATTGGTGATTCTAAATTGTCTGTAGGTGTGAATGTGAGTGTGCTTGGTTGTCTGTCTCTAAGTGTAGCCCTGTGATAGACTGGTTACCTGTCCAGGTGAACCTGCCTGAGTCAGCTGGGATAGACTCCAGCCCCCCATGACCCTAGTGAGGACTAAGCGGTGTATAAATAATGGATGGATGGACCCTTTAAACTTTAGACGCTGGGAAATTTGTCAAGCTGCTACTTGTGGTACATATAAAATATGCAAACTCATTTTATGGTTTTATTTCACAACTCTCCAAGTTCGACAGCCCTTTGTGCATACCGTTGATAACAGTTTTACTACCTTTAAAATTGAGGATGAAGGGCACAAATTCAGCAGTTCCCTCGTGATCTTAGTGCTGAGGTATGAGAACGAAGCTCCTGCCTGACCTGAGTGACGATGAGTCATAGCGGCAACATGATCCAGCAGCGTCTATTGTGTGCACTTATCACAACCTAACATATGCTCTGGTATTCTGGTTCACAGCAACTGTAATGCCTCATAACTGATATCTTTCAGCTAAATATTACACGTTCTGATTCCTGACTTGACAACTTCAGTCTTTTGTGCAACTGTCTCCGTAATCCAACGCTGTGAATGTGGGGACCTTGGAGACGAAGGTAATGTGACAGGAGAGCATCTTTTCCTTCAGTGGACCGAGAAACAGGATTTACTTCATGAACTATAGTCTGCAGTTGTTATATTAACCCTGCATGACTCCGAATCCAAACAGCACAACTTAGAGGATGAGTAGGAGGTTGTAGCTAGAACACTGAGCCTGTTTTGGCAATAGCCCACACGAAAGAGGTTAGGATGTTACATGAAGAACTAAATCATGGAATAGTTTAAATACTTTCTCTCGAAATGAGTGCAGCCGAGCCGTCGACTAGATGCACCGAGCAACGTCGGAAATTTCAGCTTGATTTGGTTTTAATCATAAAACAAAGCAAAAACGACAATTTTCTCCCTCACACTGTTGTTAAGCTCGATCAGAACCTCACTGATGAACTGGCTGAACACACAATCTCCCGTGTAAACAAACAGACCGAGGGGAGAGCCCTCCAGTGCAGGTTTTCACCGTAAATCGTCCGGAGGAAATGAAGACACACTGACAGGAAAGGGACAATAGCACAGGTTGTTAGAAGGTGATTGACAGCCAGGGCCTTGACAATGGTCTAATAATTCGGACTCGTAAGAGCAAAAGTGATGGCTAAAAAGGGCCACCTTATCTACGACCAATCAGAGCGGGAGGACACTGTTGCCATAGCGTCACGGCAGACATGAATAATGACCCTTTCTGTTTATTTTCCTCCCTCTGTGCTCCTCGCCCCCTGCCCTGGAGGAAATCTATTTGAATCAAACACTTGAGGAGGTGCTGGGGCTGGAGAGCGAGGGTGGAGCACAGACGTGAAGGAGGTAGAGCGGATGCAGGGAAAATTATGATGCTGTTAAAGGGAAAATTATTTGTGTAACGTAAATAACAGGGTATGCTGCTTGCGTATGCACGACGTATTAAAGTTCCCCATTGGTTTGCGTCGGAATTGTAATGAGCCAAGAAAGGGATTGAGACGCGCCTGCTAACAAATCCCACACTTGAAGCCGGTGGAGATTGGAGCTATGGAGGAGCAGGACGACAAAAAAAGGGCAGAAGTAATAGGATTGAGGAGCTATAAAAAGGTCGCTAATGAAGGCTGCTGTGTAACGGTATGGTTATGAGGTTAAGTTCCACTAGGAAACCCTGCACATTTCCCACCGGTCCACGTCCCCGATGCCCCTGCCACCGTGTTGCCCTCTCCAACCCGGCTTTGCTTGTCTTTATCGCTTTCTTTTCTTGTTTAATGTCACGGGGCGCTAATTTCATAAAACTATTAAAGTCCAAATCTAAGATAAAGCGCATATAAAGGAGAGTGTCAACAAACACATGGCGAGGAAAAGGTTGAATGGAGCTCCAGACATGATTCTAATGGCACCAACAGAATTACAGACTATTTATAGACTCTCAGTGGACCCGGCGGCCCACATAACAAAACAGATGTGAAAAGTGGCCACACCCAAGATTATACCTTATGTCTTGCAGTTTTCCTGTGAGGAATGCTTAATTGCTGCAACTTAATCATATATGCACGCACAAAAAAAAAAAAAAAAAAAGGGTGAATGTTCGTTGGTGGCTTAATAAAGGGAAGAGAGGATGATGGGAGGAAGATATTTATATCCAGAGGAGAGGAGAAGACACGAAATAGAGAGAGAGAGCAGATTGACAGGAAATCCCACTGTGACACCAAACAAAGCCAGATCACACTGGTTTGTGTCTCTCATGGCACGTTGTCGACACAACAGTCCACACAGAGCGGCGTCGTCTTCAGGACGAGGTGACACCGGCCCTCATTAGGCTGTTTGAGAAGATGTCCCGGACACCACTGGTGTGAAGGAGGCTCTCAAAACTCATCCAAACGCTTGTGTTGGAGAGATATTTTGTCATATGGAAAGAAAAAAAACAACAAGGCCTTTAGACATCGTTGCACAGGGAATATTCACTATGCACACACCAAGACGAACCTCTGCTCTCCAGAGACGTGCACATTGGGGAAAAGGATAAACTTATTCTTCCACAATTATTTCTGGACGTTTTTGCTGTACTTGTAGCCCACTTGCTGTTTGCTTCACCGCCAGCTCTCATTCAGATCCGATGGCCTGGTTTTGTGTTGGCTGTGTCCCAGCAGCTGTGATTAATTTTCTTTGTGCTACATTGGTTTTGTCAGGGTCGGGTCCATTCATCTGTCTACCCGGTGCTCACCCAGCTAGGAGACAACCTTGAACCCGTTATACATAGACGCAAAGACTTGAGTAAAATGAGCAATACCTATAAATCAGATGCGAACCATAAATGTGAATGCAAGTAAGGAAATTAGTGATCACTGAGGCATCAGCTAGTAAACAGCAGCATTGATGAAAAGTTCTTCTATTAGCAGCTTATTTTTGACCACCTAGAGGCAACAAAAAGACAATAATGACTCAGAAGCACCATACACACTGTTTGACCGAGCACTGTGTAGGTTATCGTCCTGCTGCCAGAACAGCTCTAACCCACCAGAGCAAGGACACGACACCTCTGGGAGCATCCTCTGATGTCTGGGACTTTGACATCGGATCCTTTGGGTTCTGTGGGTTACAGGGTGGGGCCTCCCTGGATTAGGCTTTTTATGGCAGATCTCACAGAGGCTCGATTAAATTGGGATCTGGGGAGTTTGGTGGCTGGGTCGATGATTTAGGCTCTCTGTTGTTTTCCTTGAGGCACTCTTGAGCAATATTTGCACATACAGTCGTGACTCGATAATCCGACACTAAATATAAAACCTTCTTTAATGTCAGATAGCAAGGCTGTCGGATTGTCAAGACGGAGGTCGAGATACAAGGAGAGCTTGATGCTGGAAGGCTCATTTGGTGTTAATTATTGTTCATAGTTGTTACAATAACTAGTGTATTGTTAGATCACTATGCATCGCTGGATTTCACGACTAACTGACCAATGCGATTGTGCACATTCCGGCCAACTCTACCCCGTCAGAGAGCACCCTCCGGGGGCAAAGCAGCCGGAACGCACACGCAATACTTGGCTGCTGATGCTAGTTCAGTTAGCGGTCATAGTTCTGTTTCCACCATCGCTGGTGGCGGGGGAGTGGCCGATACGCTCCACCGTTACCATCAATGTTTACTTCTGTAAACACTGAGCACGCTCACTGAGTGTGACGTCGTCGTGTCCTCTTCTGTGCATGCGGGACACTTTTGGGTCGTATGAAGTTCACACAGCAGATCACATACAAGTTGCATTTAATTGGAAATGTGAACGAACTCACTAAAAAATCTGAATTGAGCATTAAGTCCTGCAGTTTGAACGTAGACAATCTGTGGGATTGTTCAGTCAGATAATACGCCGTTATCCTGATTGGTGACATTAAATGTCATGACGGAGTCAGAATCCAAGGCTGTCGGTACGTTAAGGCTTGTTTTATGGGTTCCGTTCGTTTTTTCCTAAAAACCTGTCGGATAGCAAGGTTTCGGATTGTGACGAGTCGGATTATCGAGTCACGGGTGTATGTGGAAACGCACAATGGACCGTCGCCTTCGTCTGCAATGTTTAAGGTGGCAAAGAGCATCCAAATGAAAGCGAGGAACCAAGGTTTCCCAACAGAACATTGCATTGTAATGAGATAATCAGGGTTGTTTTATCTTAATTCCACTTTAACTTTGCCTTCCTTTGTTTGACCTTCCGGTTGTTATTTTGTCCTTTGGGTGTCCTGCTTTAGCTTTGGCTGTCCGAGCACTTTGTAGAACCTTGTTTGTAAAAATGCTATACAAGTAAATTATTATTATGCACTTCACTTGTCAGTGGTTTTAATGTTGTGTCATTTTTCTGGTCAGACCATGAACAGATAATGTTGAACCTGCGTTTTGCATGGATTCAGCTTCAAAACGCACAACTCCTGTGTACTCATGTTGCAAACTTTTTACGCCTGCTGTTTGGTATACACTGACTTTACAAGTGATTTTATGCTCAAAATAGCTGCCTGCTGTGGCTGGAAACTCAATTTGAGACGCAACTCAACACTGATGCTGCAAAAAACCAAAACCATGGGCTGATGTGGTCAAAACGCTCTGGAGCTTCAGGGAAAGTCAGGTGGTACTTCTGTGGGTTCATCACCATGACTGACCCTCTGACCTGCACTTTTAATTTTCTTTCTTCATAAAATATTGAAGATTAGCCTTAAAGTACAAACTTTTGCACAACAGCCACTGAGACCACAAGTAATGACGTAAACATGCTAAAGTGACATTACAGTTATACTTTTACACAGAATCTATCCGGAGTTTGCTAATGTTAGCCGCCGTAGCTATTAACAGTTGTTAAACTTTCAAGGGGGGATTTAAAAACTGCACTATAAGTACCTGATAAGTGGTGTCGGACTGATGAGTCTCGTCCTGTGGAGTAGCAACACCCCTGAATGTATTGAACAGAGCTGAGTATGAGGGTCATTTCATCCTATATCATCCATTGCCTTCTGCTCGACCAGCTCTGATATGATTGAAACTTTTTTTTATTATTATCATAAACTATGGGTATTAAAAATAGTATATGTGAAATCTTACATAGATGTATCAAATAATTTTGCTGATATTAAAAAAAACAAAAAAAACAAAAAAATTGCCCCATTTTTACACATGGATGACAATATCTCAAGAACCGGTAAAGCTACAAACCTGAAGTCAGAAATGAATAATAGACCTCAGGAACCATTAAAAAGTCCAGAACTTTGTTCTTTTTTGGTCAGGCTGTCTCGTTATTTTATTTTTTGGTGCATCTTGTCATAACCGCTCAATCAGTTCTGAAAGTTAAACATTACTTAGATTAACTTTCTTTTCAGTTTCGTGACCACATATTTCAAA
Source organism: Stegastes partitus (assembly GCF_000690725.1). Taxonomy (NCBI): domain Eukaryota; kingdom Metazoa; phylum Chordata; class Actinopteri; family Pomacentridae; genus Stegastes; species Stegastes partitus. Next base: position 1,316,390 of record NW_007577741.1, read on the forward strand.
ATAAAAGCATTTCATATGTTTTGTTTTGTATTATTGTGACATGCATATAGACCTGGTTCAGAAAATATCACTACTTAACTTTTAAGTTATTAACTTTTTTTTTTGTCAATGTGAGCTCAAAGATGGGTCATTCCAGGACAGCCTCAATTTATTTTTTTCACAATTTAATTCACCCATAATCTCTCTGATCTACCTGTCTGATATCACAGATTCTAAATCAATGGCACAAAGAGGAATAATAGTGAAAATTTCAGGCCTTTTCTTAAATAGAGATTGCACATTTCAATCTGTGAAAAAAAATGTGCAAAAGTGGGTCGACTAGCAAAATAAATAAATAAATAAAAATCTTGGAAAATATTTGATACATCAAGCTAAGTATTTCACATACATCTTCTTAAACGTCCATATTTTATGCTAAAAAAGAAAAATTTGGGATGGTCGAGCAGAATTTCTTTTCAAACATTTATAATTGATGATTATGATTTTTTTTGTAAGATAAAAATAGTTATTTCTTATATCAACAGTGATATAGTGCCAACATTTTTTTGCACTCTTGGTGGTGGGTTCATCAGTTTGACTTGTGGTTGATTTATTATTTTCTTCAGCCCTCCTCGGTGAGAAGCGGCTCAGGTCAGTATTCTTCCACTGCATTAAGTCTGGCATCCTATGCTGGCGTCCCAAGCGACAGTTCAGGAACTCCCAGGTTCCCAGTGCTCCGTCTCTCACCTTTCTCATTAGCAGCAACAGGAGCAACAGGCACACTGCTGTGCTTTAGCGGTGGAAGCTCCTGCGAGTCCCGGCACCAGTTGTCTGGTAACTCTGCAAGTCCTCGCCAGGGGAAACACATCAGACCCACATAATAATGACGACGCTTAAACTTCCACCTAACATTTAAATAAGGACGTTTTGGTGAAGGCGTGTCTATTTTTGGTTGACTAAATCCAGGTCTTGCTTGATCACTAAGATCCCTTGACAGCTGACTTGCTTTCCCATCATCCCTTGAGCCACATCGGAGGCCACAGGGATACCATGCAACACTCTCCTAGCCTCGACTGCCAGCCACTGTCACCATGACAACCCCCTTGAAGCTCGACAGGAGGTGGCTACGTGGACCTGCTTGTGAAAAGCAAGTCTGACAGAGTCTCCTTCTCTGTCGCTCCCTCCTCCTTCCTTGTATTCCTGATTTGTACCTTATTCAAAGCTCACCCAGCTTTGAACCATCTGTACCGTTTTAGTCTCCGGGTTTTATTTATTTATTTATTTTCCCTCCTATTTGTGTCAGACTGCTCATTGCATTCAAGCACAGGTTATCAGTTCAGTTGGTTGAAATTGGCCTACGGTACAGTGGCTCCATTTCTGAAATCAAATTAATAACCACCAGCATAATTTGAACAAGGAAATAGTGCTTCATAAATACATCTGCCAGACACCATCCTCATTTGCAGATGTTTGCACCATGTGCCGCACAGTCGCTCCTCCGTAATTTGACTGCATTAACATAACCGCGCTATTGATCTTCATCTTCTGCGAGATGTTATTGTCGACGGTCGATAGTATGCGAGTAATAACGCGAGCGTTAAATAATGTGGAATAATTCACACCCCTGATTCTGAATGTAGAATGGCACTGCCTCTCTGCCTGTGAACGAGATGGGGTTTCCATGGAGACGGGAGGAGACTGTGTCTTCCACATTTCCCCCAGCATGATAGCTTGAAACACACACACACACACACACACACACACATTTGCAGTGGCTCAGCTGTAGTCTCCCCACCCTACATCACTTCTTAACTTTGAACAGCAGAGGCTCATTTATCCTAACCTCCCACTTCTTGCCAAAATGATTAACGGGTATCTTTTGGCTCTACTTGGGAGATGCTGCCAGGAGCCGACCTTGCCTCTGTGACATTAAGGCTACTTCTGGTATGCATGTTATCGATGGGCAGCTATTAATATCACGTAATGGTCAGTTACTTACATGATCTGCACATGTTTGGAGATCAACTAACTGGATTTCTGTGTCCTTCAGACCATTGATTTAAAAAAAAAAGCTTTTTCTGTGAGTATATTGCACACATTTGCAATACGCTGCATTTAACTTAATTAAGACCGTATATAGACAGGATAATCCTCAGCATATAATGATATTTGTGTGCCATTGTGTGTACCTGGCTCATGTTTGTTTCTACATTTTATAACGCCCTGTATTTTGAGATCATACAAAAGTCTGCGACGAGCCATTTTGGGGTCTTTCCTCAAACTTTTTTCCCCCCTCTATTTCTTGCAGCGCTTGCAAAGTGCACCACAACCCCATTCAGTAAACCACTAATGTAGGTAGGAAATCTATGCTCGCACCATCCATCTCCTGAATGAATCCCACCTCATCTCCTCTCCCTCTCAATTATTCATGCGTTTCAGATGAAGAAGAGAATCCAGACTCAGCATCTATATTTAAACTCTGACTGGTCCGTGGTGGTTATATAAATAGAAACAGTATAGGGTCTGGTCTGGTGCACCAAAGGGAAGCTGTTTTCATCAGGAGTCACACACACACACAGCGTTTCTAGCTGTTGGAAGGAGATGAAAGACAGGTTGATTAGTGCAGAGACTTTTCTGGACTGAGGAAATATCACAGAGCGATAATTGAGATAATGTGTTGGGAGGCTTGACCTGATTCTGCGGTCTGTTAGAAATACACAAAAATAACTTAGAGAAGGTGTTTGGTGACACGTTGCCAGAAATACAAAGCAGGGGTATCACTGCTATTGTCTATCAATGCATGTATGATGCAGTCCATGCAATCCGCCACCTTTTATTTATGCTCTGCAGACATCAGCGCGGAAAGGAGAAAGGTAAACATGTGAGAAGCATTGATTGGAAACGCAAAGAGAGATGCAGACAGAGGAAGACGCACACATAACTCCTCTGCACACACAGTCAATCAACAATGACGCCTGAATAGAAGGCAGCTGCAAGTCTCGCAGAGATGACAGTTACCATGGTGACAGTGAACTTTTAAACATTTTAGTAACGGCGGTGAAAGGGGGAATAAAGAGAGAGCACAAAAACATTAAAACACAGAGAAACAAAGGCAGGAGTTGTACGACCTCGACTCGAAAAGATGTGAATGTCGTGTATCCCGTTCGCAGAGCGGCGACAATACAGAGCGAGATTAATCCCGCGCTCAAACACATGCTTACTGCAGATATTCAACTTAGCGTAACGGCCCGTATTTCACAGTTTGCGAGAGCTCAAATCAGTGGCCATTCAGTATCAGTAATCCCTTTGAGAGCTGCACTCAAATTAACATGCAAATCCTTTAAGTTTTTGGTAATTGGACGGCGACAAACACAAGATGTTTTTTCGACTTAAAACGGCCTCTGTTGTGTCGCTCCCGCCGGTCAACATCGTGTCACGTCCGAGGGAACGTGCAGCTCTCGGGGATGAGCACATTATACATATACGCTGTGTAATTCAATACAGCATGTACAGGCTGCTCTGTGCTCTAAGATGTAAATGAATCTGCAGGGAGATAATCGACTATTTGTTAAATACCGCCCTCCCTTAGTTACCGTTGCTATGTTTTCATATAGGCAGTTCATGATGATGCCAGTGATGCACATAGGACTCAAAATTCTTCTGAATCAGTGGGTTCGATATTTCTGAAAGAGACACACACAAAAGCAGGCTTCTCGTTCCCGTGCTACTGAATCGACACCGTCACTGGCAGGCTTCGTCAGCCGGGACGTGCAAGCCAGGGAGGCTAACTGTTGTTTTTGATGAACGTCGCTGTGTTGAACACCAAGACAAGTTTTGGCTGGTTGTGCTGGAGTAAAAGCATCCTCAAACCCAATGAAGAGATGATGTTAGCATTCAGAAACAGCCCACGCACAGTCAATTCTGCAGCATGTATTTATTTATTTTTTAAATTAGTAGCCTGCAGTGTTAGCAGACCAGTAGTCGCCCAGTCGCAGCCTAACTCCTTCTTTTGTCGGTATTTTTCGAATTAGATGATTTTACATTAGAAAGTAAAAGTTTTTAATCCAATAAACAGCTTATTTTTACACCACAGAGCTACGGCAGAAAATAAAAAAAGCTTCAACTTTGTTCTGCTAAACTAAAATCGACGAGTTATCAGTCTTTGCATATCAATGCTTTGTCAGTCGGATAAAAGGATAGACTGCAGAAAACAACATCTTTATTGGAGAATATGGCCCAAATCATTTTAAAAAGCAGCCAAAATTACTGTATTTTTGTGCACAATTAATTTGTTAGCTGATAAAAAAAGCAGCAAACTGCCTGATCTGGGAGCAGATTTGATCCCTACTTCTGTCAGACATGCTAATAGTTACTACTTCATCATTTCATAACACTTTTTCTTTCGTACTTTTGATTTTAAACAAACAACTGAGCTTGAAAAAACACATGCAACCCAAAGTCCACTTGAGCCGCACAGACACCAAAGCTTGAGAGGTCTGATGCACCCAGTTGCTGAGGTGGATGATCACTGTTTGAGGTGAGTGTTGAGCAAACAGTCAATCTGGAATTAGCGATGACATTAGTACTGCCTAAAGACAGGAAATGTGTTGTTTCAATAGCGCTAAAAAATAGTGCTGGTGTGATGCTGTATTCGTGTCCTCATTTAGGTTTGTGTGTCTAAACGATGGAAGCAGTCCACAGCGTTGGTGAAAACGTTCATCAAGGTGAAAGGCTTCTCGCACCAGTGGTCAAGTGCCCTCTCCATACTCTCACAATCAGCCATTGGCGTGATGAATGTCTCTCCTCGTCCTTTGTGGTTTCTGTCTCTGCCTCTGGCCTTCACACTTTCCTCAAAGTCATTCGCTTGCCTCCCCGCGCAAAACGCACGGCGGAGTGAGACCCGCCGATGACGAAAGCTGCAACAACAAGTGGAGCAGCGTCTGGACCTGTGAATTTTGATTTATGGACCTCGCTGTTCTGTGCGCGCGTGTGAATGCTGAGGGTCGGACGTGGTGCGCTGGGGGGGTTTCATGTCAAGGTAATGGAGACGCGGCCTCTCTGCTGTGCTTGTAAAAAAGAACTGCAAAGAAAGAAAAAGGAACCAAATGCTCACTTACATCTGTTACATCCCGTAAACTGCTGCATGGTAAAGGTCATCATATACAGCATATGCCAGCTTCTCAACAATACTGGAAAGCTTGTGAAGCAAACGACTGGAGGTCTGTTTGTGATGCAGCGTACAGTCCAGCCGGTGCTCCCTCTGCAGTGAGGTGGTCTCTGTCTTTGTTGACACTGGCCTGTAAACTGTGCTGCTCCTGCTGCAGCGCTCATTTGCAAACTCTCCTGTAACACTGACGCAAACGCTCGCCACTGTCGCTGCTGCTCGACCCGCCTCGACGTGCACGGCGAAGTTTACCATCGACAGCCCTCGGCTCTCACTGCGCCGAGCCCAGTGTCGGTTATTAGACGACATATTCTGTGTTCACATAAATCCATCCCATGAGAGCTGAATGACCAAAGTGATCATTTGCTACTTCACTGGACGGTGAACATGGGATCCATATGGACCAGTCATGATATGCAGGGGTGTCCGTATGAATACATTATTCACCTGACTGGCTTCCCCTCCATGTGTCTTCTAATGCTGATTCTGCGTTCACAGTGATCGGCTGTGTTTTGGATCCCAGCAACAAATACTGCTGCTAAACAGCGGCTTCCTGATGGAGTATCTTGCTGCTTACATCCTGGAACACTGCAGGAATTTACCACGGAAGAGAAAACCACAGAGGGGTGAAATCTTTTCGGCTTGTTTCTTCCCACGTTCCTTGCCCGATTGTCAGAAAAAGGGAACATAGTCGCTCCATTGTTGCTCAAAAGACAGTTTTACAGCAAACCACGTCACGCATATGATTCAGCAGCTGTTGTGACAGTCGCTGATGAGCACTCTCCTCGAAGGTTACCATTGATTCTGAATATCTGACACAGACTTTCAATATTAATCAGTCACTCAGAGACAGAGTTCTTCTTACGTCTGTGAGGGAGACAGCGTTTGAGTGGACAGCACGACCTCTACTTCCTCTACTAAAGTAACATTTATGACCACCACCAACTTCTTCTGCTTTCACAGAGGAAAGAACACACAACACATTATGTGCTCGTATTAAGGAGAGGAAAGTTGTCTTCTGCCTTTGCTGTGCTAAATATTTGATGATTATTTCCCAATACCTGTTTTTATCTGTATCCCAGGTTGTTTTTTTTGCAAACCATGTCTATCAATACACCTCGAGATGAGAATTAATTGGAAGAATTTTTGCTTTTCTTTGATGCAGCACTTTTGTTTTCTGCTCTCATTGCAGAAAAAAAAACATCTTTTTGCCCCGAGGAATGTGGACGGTTGGCCCACATATGAGCCTTGTTCCTGATAATTTAATCTGGTCGGAAGGAAACCGAAAACTCAAGCGATTGCGAAAGACTTCTCCAAAAACACGAACTTTTTTCAGGTTCAGCTGGTCGACCTCGAGGTAGGAGCTCTACAAATGAGTCAAAGGGTTGTCATTCAGTCTGATCTCAGCTCTGTGTGGCTGCATATCTGTGTGAACATACATGTAAACTGACCGTAAACACAATAACATTCTGTGCGTGGTGTAAAGTCCAACCCAATATCAATAAAGTGGAATAATGAAAAGACTCAAGCGATTGTTCTTCTCCATCCTATGACGCGCAGTGATTTCCATATCTGTAAGAACTTTGCAGAACATCAAAATGCCATTCGCTGTCAGAATTTGATGTTCTTCCCAAAAGCTATAAAAGAAAACTGAATATTCAAATATTTCCAAGCAGCTTCCTCTTAGTCACAAACCTGCTTCTTTATCTTGAACTTCCCTGGCTCAGATTTTGCCTTCGTGTTGCGCAGTCATTTTCTCTTTCATGTTTACAGTCTCCAACTCTACACATTTTTTTTTCTTTCCCCCTTCCGCTTTACAGTTTCTGCCCTTCAGGCTCCTCTCCTCTCGGAGACAGCCATGTCTCGGTGTCTTTCGCTAGCAGCACAACTTCAAATTGAATGAACAAAGTAGCTCGTCTAGCGTTGCAGAGGCGACGTACAGTTCTTGACCGCCTCCCGTGTCTCATCAGCTATTCTGCAGCAGCGAAACATACCGAAGCCGTGCCCCAGTGTGAGCCTGAACAGCCGAGACGACACAACAGATCCTGATCCATCCGCTACAAAATGCATGACGTGACTTCTAAAACACAACGCCGCCACACATCAGAGCCCTGCACATTAACACTGAATGAACATTAAATATGCAGCACAGTGTTAAAGCGGTTGCTGCAGATTCCCAAATTCTTCCCGAAACGTCTGTTCGTCGTGAACCGGTTTTACATATCAGTGAGTGTGACGGATTGTTGTCAGTTTAATAATCTTCGGTTAGTTTGGTCTTCCTGTCTCCAGTTTCATATCAAACTACTGGCTGGATATTTATACAATCACTTCCATTCCTCCAATTATTTGTTTATCTGTGTTACATTTTGCAGTTAAATCCAGTCTCCAAAGAGAACTGATTTTGGGGACCACCTTCCTTATCAGCCTGAATATCCAGCTCGTGATGCACAATGACTCACCTTTACCTTCACCTCACCGTCACCGTCAGGCAACACATCCACCCTAAGCTGGGGATTATCAGGCTTCAGCGGACACCTTTCTTGTTTGAAAAGATTGCATCTTTCCGAGCTTAAACAAGTAAAAAATTGTGATTTCATGCATTATTCCATAACAATCAGAGCAAAGCAGCAAAACAGTCCACACTTCCAATATGTCTGGGGAAGTGGAAATTTAAAATCATTCTGTATAAACAGCCTCAAATATGCAATATTTTTTATTTAAACATGGACAATATTAAATGGACCATTTGTAGTCGCAACCCTACAGAGAATTATCACCCTGAAGGTCCAATCAAAGGAGCATCTTTCATTTAGTTCATTTTAATTGGCGTTTTGTTTGATGAGATAAGGATTTCAGAATTAGCCTTTTAAATCACTTCTTTACACCAGTGCTTATAGACTTGCTGTCGATTTTATTGTCTTTTCCTCTTGCTTATTTATTAACCAATTTATTTTGTATTTATTTACTACTATTATATATGAATATTGTTATCCTTGCTTTTATGGTTTTACCCTCCATTTTATTTTATTCTGCTCTTAAATGTGACACAGCGTTTTTCGATTACTTTGCGTGTCTCATTGGTGTTGATTCACTTAAATCTTCAAATCTCCACTTTAGCTTTTCTGGTCTGTTTCTTCTAACCAGTTGTTCGATGTTCTTCCTGAGTATTCTCCTGTTTTCTTAGCCTGTCTGTTGTAAACTCAGTTTTTAAAAGGTGATATATAAATAAACTATTATTATTATCTTCCAGTTAAATATTGATATTCCCGTCGAATACAGAACACTGAATGGCACTGCAAGACCAAGCTAACTGGTGAAGCATGGTGGAGCATTTAGCCACTCAGGAGCCGGATGTTTCCTTAGCAGAGACTGAAACAGAGCCAGAAGTTGCAAACATTGGACTAAAATGCATCATTCTACCAAAGCACAAGTCAGGGCCTCCTGTGCCGTGAAGCGAGATTGGTGGATTGTCCGGCCATCTTTGAGCTGGACTTTTCCAGTATCACAGAGCTCACCTTTGACTGGGATGGATCACCATGGAAACGTGCGCTGCGTGACTCACCTGCTAGTTGACTTCAGAGCATCGGATCAAAACCTGTGAACAATCTGACCGCTCTTTAATTGAAAATACCGAGTCACTGCAGGACACGAAAACAAAACAGCAGTTTACGACGAGAACAACACGCTACGTTTTCGTAGGCGAATCGAACCGTTTCGCTGTTGCCGGCTTTCCATTTCCACTCTTCTAACGGGGCATCACGCACACAATGACAGATAGGGCTCCATTTTAATTAAAAGAGATTAAAGATGATTTTACTTCAGGTGGGATTCCTGACAGTGCGAATGCTCCTACATCTCATCCCATCACCGTAGCCTAGAACTTTTGTGATGATAATGGCAAACAAACAGTAAACTCTCCGTTATCTTTTATTGGAAAAAATAATCCATACGCTGTTAATTAGTTCCCTTGATTATAAATGCAACATTGCAGGCAGATAGACTTCAGCAGACATTAATGACTTTCCTTCTCTGGCCCTCTCTGCTTTGGCAGCGGAAACAGAAGTTTATTTGTGCTACTCAACATTTAAGAAAATAAAAGTATATCATAAATGCTGCATTTATTCATAGCCTTAGCTTTACTTTTAGTGCTTAGAACATGTCTGAGTTGCTATTTTTATTCTAATTTTGTGATTATACTGTGTAGCCAACAGCATTTTGCAGGTTTTGGTCCTTGTTAGCTAAATGATGTCTGGGAGACAGGGTTAATTTGCTAACAAGGATATATCAGTTTTTACAGCTTGTCCTACTTGGATAGCAAAAAATAAATGAAAAAAACCAGTAAAGTCATGTTTAGATTAAGACTTATACTCCAACAAACTAACTCAGCTGCTATATTATTGGAAACATATTGTTTACCTATTTTCCCATTAAATTATTGAAGTCTTCTCCATATTCAAGGATCTTCATTATCGCTTTTAGACCGGATTTCTTTTTTGGAGCTGCAAACTGTTGTTATGATATGCAAATGACTTTGGCAGTCAGGATGCAGGAGAGGAAGGAAGCCATCTCTCTGCATTAAAAGATCATCATCATCATAATTGCTCGGCAGACACATAAATCCTCAGCGTGCACCGTATCACTAAATGTTAGGTCACTTTCTGGCTCAGAACTTTCTCGGACGTGTAAATAAACATAAAGAAAACTGCACCGTAGATCTAAACGGGAACATGGTTTGGTGTTCTGAAAGCAGCAGGTCTTTAAATGTGCGGGATCCATCAGTTATTTCACCGACACAATTCTTCATGAATACGTTTTTTGACACATACGGTAGTAAGGCAGAGTAATGCTATTAATTATACTAATCTAAAGAACGTTTTACTCTGGATGTCAGCTTTAATCTCCGCAGGCTTTCAGTCTGTCTGAGTAGGCTAGCTGATTGTGTGCGTGTCGGTGGGGGTTTAGAGTAAGAGGAAGTAGAGACAGCGAGTTATTTTTACATTTAACTTCATGATAAAATCCATTATAAACTCCGAGGACGGGGTTTCACTGCGTTAGAACACCTGTGCAAATACAGGTGTGTGGGTACTTAACGGTGACAGCAAAATCGGTCAGAGGTGAGAGCGGTGAATCGATTCCTTCGGCTCTGCCTTGTCAATAAATCCATATGCATGCTAAGCATGCGGCTAAAGCCGAAATATGGGCCGAGTAACGTTTGAGGATTTGAGTTTATGTCGACTTTAACCCTCAGAGGTTGCAGTAGCGTGTTTATGGCTGCATTTGAATCTGACTTCGGGGCAAGTTAGAGGAGACGTTCAGAGGCGAAGCTGTTGACGTGGAGACAGTGTGACAGAAAGAGAGAGCAGCCAGCATGAAAGCAATCGCTCAGGCACTCAATCTCTGGCTGCACATGATCCTAGCTTGCATCTCTGCAGTGCACAACATGGACAAATAACCTGGAAACCCCTGATATGTTATTTCCCCCCTTAATCCTCTATCAAGCACAATTGCGTGGCTTCGGCGTAGCCTGGTCACTCAGCAGCTTCCTGACAGAAAATTAGATGAGATACTTGATGCTCACTCACTTCTCCCCTGTGATCTCTGAAACATGCAGGACTTAAAGGCTGATTTGGACGTCCATAAAGGTGCATTCATTGACACGTACAATGTTCACAATCGAACAACTGCAACCCAAATGCTGTCTCTAGATAATAACAAATGTGACGAAGGGGTTAAAATATTCATGAGTGGCTCCTGTAACCGTTATGAAGACTTTAGAGATTAGAAATGTGCTTTATACGCTGCGTATAAATGTTCTGTTTTTTTGTTTTCGTCTTGCATAAATGATGATGTTGTTCACTAGATATTCATGAACTCCACAGGATGCATGTTAATTCATAATTTAGAAAAATGTTATTTATATAGCACCAATTCACAGCACAAGTCATCTCAGGGCATTTCACACAGAAAAATAACAACCTTGCAATATTATGTTATAGAGAGAAACCCAACTATTAATTCATGAAGGGAGACCCTTTTCCTCTAGGGCGAAAATTTCCATTTATACACACAAAACATTGAACATAAGACAGATTAACATGATTACCATACTTTGCTGCCAGCAAAGTCTTTGTAAAAAAGAATTTATACACGCTGTGAGCATCCCTCTAGGGCGCCAAAATTAGTTCAATTTGTACAAAGGATCTCCCCAAACTGAATAATCACATTGCAAAGAAGTTTTTAGTGACTTCTGACTAAAACTTGTGAAAGTAAAAGACGCCGTGAGCGCTTAAGTTATCATCTGGTATCTGTTTTTTATTTTATCTCAATGTGTCTGAAACTGAATAACTTTTTTATAGTCGAAGAGTTATTTAAAGGTCAAAAAGATCAAGGTTTGAGGTCCACTAGAGTCGATATGTTTATCTCTAAAAGGGTTTTGTCTTTGGAAAGACGAGCTCAGGTTTCTTGTGTGGTATGGACACATAAACGTTCAACCTATTTACAACGAACCAATAGGAAAAGTGTTTGTTTACAATAGATACTGTTGCGTTGTACTTCTTCCGAGGGTCTTCTCCAATGTAATGATGTAATTTCATTCTCACTATTGTTAACAATAATAAACTCACAGACAACCCAGCGGTGTGTTTGTTATCTTATTCAAGGGTAGAGTAAAATATCCCCGACAAACTAGCTAACATATCTGAGCAGCATATTTACTGAGAAGCTTCATACTCAAAATGTCAATCTTCAAAACACCAATTTTCATCAGAAATGACCCCAAGATTTCTAGCAGTCGATTTTTTTTTAAATAGTTTTGATGACAGGCAGCTTTGAACTAAAAACTCCAGTGTGCCCACAATGGACCCTTGAGGAACACCACAAAGAAACTAACTGACAGAAGAGAGGTATGAATGTAAAAGGTTTAAAATCTCAATATATACCCGAGTTTCTGTACTGTGTGACAAACTGCACTGATGAATCCTGCCAAACGCAACCCTAAAATCTACAACTAAGACTGAGCAGTTGCTGTGCAAGCTTTTAAAAGAAGCTAATCAACAGTCTTGACAGGAGCCAACTTGTACAACTTGTCTCATAAGCATTAAAAACTATTCAGGGCTTGACCTCATACGAAGGCCAGACTGAACCGGTGCCTAATCCCCAAACAAGGCTGTTGAGCCTCTCAGAGAACAGAAGCAGATGATGAGGATCGCATGAATGCTCCCAACCTGTGCAAAATAGTAGAATTTGTATACATTTGTACAATCAAAAGCCACTTTTATAGCAGACATCTGGATCCTATGAGACGGTAACAGGCTTTTATGAGACATTCAGTCTGCAGACTCTGGATGATCGAGCCCTTGAATTAGGACACTACATTCTAGTCCTGATTTTTTATTATTTCTATACATCATCTGGCCAGCTGTGACTTTCCAGCTGTCAGAAACGCTGATAGATTCTCGACTGGTTGCTTGTTGTCTTGGATTCTGCTGCAGACTGATTTATGAGTGGGACTATAGCCAAACCACATTTATATGTCATCTTAAGTGTGACATGAGAGGAGCATAATTGGAATTTGTTGCCTGCCATCTGATGCACAATACCCACTGACAGAATAGGAACTGGTAATTCTCCGTTTTTGGATGCACAGAGGACAAAAGTGACAGCGATATTCATGTACGGCTTTTGGCTCGTGCCGTAAATTGTTTGAATCCAAACCCATCCTAATGCTAAGATTTCCGCTAAGCATCAAACAGAATCTTAAAAATGTTTGTGAAAACGATCTCAAATGTCATTATTTACAGTCGGGCTGGTTGTATCTGAGTCGCTCAGCAACGGGGAAACAGGAAAAATATTCCAATTCAGATTTACTAAAAACTGTTAATTGTATTTGGTCATATTCATATGGCTCTTTGGGAATTTTTAAATGATTGTTTTGTTTGTAAGTGACAGTAAACTACATTCTTTGCAGCCTAATCTGATATAGTTCTGGTGTTATTAATGACAGAAACCAGCCAAATCTAACAGGATGGTACATAAATGCCACTGCAGGTGGAAAAGGCTTCTCTTGGTGCCAATCTGTCGGTGGTCAGACACAATCTTATTTTACGGTGACTCAAATCTGATTTGAGCCAGAGACAGACAATAGTGTGGCTTACAAAGAATGTAAACAGAGAGAGGGAAGCTTCAAATTGGACCCAGAGTCTCCTGGAGAATAATTAATGTGACATTTCCCTGACATTTAGTCAGAGGTATAGCGGAGGAGCCCGAAGAAGGGAGGAAGGAAGGAAAGAAGGAAGGAGAGATATAAGCCAGAGAGGGGAAAGAAAGACAGGAAGAGAAAACACCGACAGCAGCGCCGGCTTTTTCCCTCAAACGTCTTGACAAACACTGCAGCTACTACTCACCTTCTTGCTTTGTACACACATTAAAATACAGTAACTAAGCGGGAGTGCATTCACCGACACACACACACACACACAGCATCACAAATAGACCTACTCTAATGTTCAATACCCACTCCTTCAATGACGGTGAAATTGTACTTTTGTTGCTTGGTAACCGTTTGTTTTGTGCTTATCTCCACCATTCACCACCTGTTTATGGGCTGTTACGCATACATTCCCATCTCCGACCCAGGACAGGAAAGAAAAGGCTGACGAGCGAACACTGGGACCGTCTGTGGTCGATGTCGGACCGCTCGACAAGCCCGCAGTTTGTTCCAGCCTATTAAAAAAATACCTAAGACGATATATCAAGCCCCTATCAATGCTTTTAGTGGCTTGGTCTGCGGTTTCACATTGCCCTTTTAAGCTAATTAGGAATTGATAAACTCTTGCGACGTTGAGGTTGCTCTATTTTTTTTTTCTGGCGCGCCATCATCCTGCTGTAGTGTTATAATGATGCCAGACCGAGAGATGATGTGAATTAAAAGCACGGCTAAACGCTTTTAATGCGAGCGCACCGGTCATCAGCTGGTAGATATTGAGAGCCATAGAAACACTGTGCATAAGCAATCTGCCGCGTCATTATTCAAAGAGAAGGGGAGCGCCCGTCTTAGCTTAAGCACTTCAAAACAGTTTGCTCCTGATATTCTGACAAACTGCACATATAAGGGCGTGTTAATGGAGACAGCAACGTATAGTCGGCTCAGAGTGGTCATCTCTTCTTTGTAGGCTACAGCACTTTCTTAGCTCTAACACGATAAACATTGATTTTGCATCGCTTTGATTTCTATGAAGAAGAAGATGTCTCGCTGACAGACTCGCAGAGCTCATCCCAGTCTGTTTGTGGGTTAGAGCTGACAGTTCTCACAATTCCTCACTGCAACGCATTAGCAAGCGCAAATTGCTAATAGTGTCATAGTTTCATTTCCTATACAGGCGTAGCTGCGAGCCAGACGAGGAGCAGAACCTCGCCTTAAAACAGTGTTGCAAAGAGACGGCGTCCTCTTTGATCCAAGCACCAAGAGTGTGATCAAAGGTTGTTCGTGTTTAGCACTGCCGTGGTCTCCCAGGTTGCAGTTGCAGGTGTGGCTCTCTGAAAGGCCAAAACATGTCTTTTGCACAGTCTCAGGGTGAGGACAGCTGATAGAAGCTGGCAGATGTGGCCTTCAGATAAGGAAATAATGTGCAGCGGAGTGAGGCCTGTAATTATTCAACACATGGCTGTTACAAACAAAACGCAGGGCTGCGTGCTCAGTCGACCACATTGTGCATAATATTAACAAGCAACCACATGGGTTTTAATCCTAGCAGCTGTCGTACTGTCAAATTTCTTTTTGCTAGACTCTTTTGTAATGTAGTGCAGCTTGACATTACCTAAACTCCATCCTTACCTAGTTGTTGATTAACATGTGCTGACTCGTCCAAACTGTCTTCTATTGATCAAAAGCACCGATTTATCTCAGTGATTCAAACAAATCCAAATTGTTTCTGACCTCTTGTTAGATATAATTCAATATCCTGGGCTTCTGCAGAATATCTCAAATCCAGTTGACTCAGAATGATGCAGGGTGGGGTTGTCACAAACAAACAACAGAATGCAGAGAATAAGCAAAGAAACTACCTCCAGAACCAGATATGTGTGCATTTGCTTGGAAGTTTGTGCATGTGTGTTTTAGATATATTTTCCAATGCATCACAGGAGATGCTGATAATGGACCTTATGTGAGACCAGCGTTTTGACTGTTACTAAACTCATCTGACTGCTAAGGTTTTTCCAGGTCTTGAATAACAATAACTGCAGATAATAGCGCACACATCCCACACTAATAAATCACATCCGCAGGCTTTTATTTTTTCCTGTAATTTCTACCCTTTACTTTGTGTTCCAACCTTGAAACAAACAAAACAAGCAAGTAAACAGCAAAAGCAGCATGCAGAGATTCATCCATTTTGTGTTACCGTAAATTTCCTTTAAAAAGTGTCAGAGCGGATGTGAAAAGATCCCTCACGCATCGTCAGGTATCCCACATAACCGACATGTAAGGGTCGTTGCTCAGTGTACAGGCGTTTAATGGTAGGTCTCTCGGTAAAGATTACATACGGATATTGAGACGACTAAGCAGAGCTCGTTTCTCTGTGAGGCTATTTATGCTGTATTACATTCATGTCAGAGGTCAGAAATTTCCCAGTTGAACATTTCAAATTCTGAGCTCGAAGCATTACACGACTCACAACATCGAATGTAAACAAAACCTGCCTCCTTATGGCAGGCAGCATGTGAATGTGCGCTACGTCAGCTTAATTGGATACAACCTGGTCTGACTCACTGGATGTAGACTGTGCATGTAAGCCCACCACTGGCTGCATATTTCTTGTGGCCTTTTCCTTCCGTTCAATTATCTGCAGGTTTTAGAAATCACCAGCTACAGGAAGCAACAACAGCCTCCAAGCTAACAATGCTGAAAATGGCAGGCTTGGACAAAACTTTGGAGCGTGCAACGAGGCCCGCTTGGTTCTTTGGGTGAATAGTTGTAAAGATCTGTAAAGAATACGTTGACAGCATTCACTTTCTAGCTTGTATTGCACGTTTGACCACTGATTACGAAGAAAGTTTCCTTTTGCAAAGTATGTTCCATCAAAACATTGCTGCATCCTGGGCTCAGCACCACACAAGACAGTTGTGACTGGTTCAAAGAAAGACAAACAAGCCAAAGTTTGAATGATAATGGGCGCGGTCAGACCAGTCTCCTGTGCTGATCAAGCAGCCACCTCTGGGGATGAAAGATGACGCCAAGGTGGAAGTGTTAAAAAAAACTGCAGTTCCTTGAATGGCCACTTGAGGCTGGCTCCAAAAGCGAGTCAGTCCCCATAGAAAGCAATACTAAAAAAAATAACTCTACAGCAGAAATGATCGTGTTTACAGCCTGGTACAAGAAATGACTTTGGTCTCTATAGCTAATTTCTTAGTTTATAGCTACTGTATGGGTGGTGAATTTTTATATAACTCTCCAGTTTAATTTGTAGTAAGACTTAAAATGATGCTTTTATAGGACAGTTCAAGGCCCAGAGATGTTACATGGCCAACTGCACCGACACTCCACCTCTTTGCTCGTGCTTCCATTAGCCACTAGTTAGGAGGAGTTGGGCCCTGCCACCACCACTGTTCAGGAAGCCTATGAGTGATGTCATGGAGGGTTTGTCCATCTTTACATAAAGTCAACAACACCGACACAGTGCCGTAAAGACAGGTCTGGCTATGTAAGGTTAGATACAACTCAGTCAGAATATTAGATTAAAATAGCCTATTGAGTACCTTCAAAGTTACATATCTCTATGTAATTTATTAGGTCAAAAATGCTGGTTTACCATGTTAGCATGCTAGTATATGCTAAGTAGCATAGCACAGCTGAGCCCGATGAGGATATATCATTGATTTTGCAGGTATTCTGTTGATAATCTAAAGTGTTTAACATACTTAGATTTGATCTGTGAGTGGCACAAGAGGACATTTTAAGTATTGACGTGCTTACGGTTCATCATGAATGTAATCATCTGATCCTATGCAATCCATCTAATAGCAGCAGAGATACTGATAACATCCATTCATAGAGGAAAAGGTAATGTTTGTATATGTTTACATGTTTCCTTTGTGGGTCTGCTGGCCTGTTGTCACACCAGAGGACTGCTTCAATGAATCACACGCTCAACTCACACCCAACATCCCATGACAATTACCTTTGCTGCAACAGATGAGCTGGGCTTCTCCAGGAGGTCCCACAGTTTCTTCCGCTTTTCAGCACAGCAAGTGTTGTCAAACTCTTCTCCCTCTCTGTCTTTCAAATTGTCCGCCTCCCTTTTGAGCTCCTCGTTCATCTGCTCCTTTTTCTGGTGGTACCTGGCCTGGCAGCACGACTCCAGGTAGATCTCGTCGATGCCCCAGTAGTCGAGCTCTTGGCTGAACGACAGGGCGCACATCTCCTCCATCATGTGCAGCTTACCCGTGCGGTAAAAGTTCAGAATGGACGTGAACGCGCCCGGGTGCCGGTCAAAAAAGTACTCGTTCTCCTCGAGATTGTAGTCGTCGCACACTTCCATCAGAGATTCGTGGGAGTTGCAGTCCCTTAACTTCCCCAAACGTGTTCGTGGTAGCCTGTCTAACGTTCGCCACAGGACCTCGTGCGGGAGACCCCCGACGTTCAGCCTGACTCGGCGGAAACATGACTTGCTGCGAATGATGTCCACGGGTTCGGGTGGCAGTGACGATGTTGACCGGGAGCCAGCTTTGTTTAACTCTGTCAGGGACTTCTCCATGATGACTTTAACTTGAGGAAGCATGCAAACAGCCAGGGCTACGGATTACAGGTGGTCTTCTCTTCATTCATTATGGTTTCTAAAGGAATGATAACACAAAAAGAAACCATTAGTGTTACAGGATTGATCCCAAATCTCAAACAGCTTGATGCTTGGAGCTCCCAACCTGGAAAATCTGACTGTACAGAAGTGGATTTAAGCGAGAAAATAGAATATATCTGTCACTAGACTTGATTTCTGTATGCTTTTATCACTTCAGGCCTTAATATTCTTCAAATGAAATAATCCAAAAAGACTAAATTATTTGCTGGTGGAACTGCTCAAGCAAAAAAAACATTACTTTCAATCAATATTTTTCCTGATTTGTTCGGATATTTCACATCGATATCTGGTATTCTTCTTATTTATAGCATTGTACTGTTAGACTTTTAAAAAAAAAATCCTTCCTGAATCAACAATAAGCCTACCCTCGGTGAACAGATGGGGGTTATTGGGATGACTCACACATATGAACAAGGCACGAAACGGATGCCTGGCTTATTATTGTATTGCCATCATCAAAACCAGTCACCGAGAGACACTTCATTAAATATAATTTCCCTCCCAAAGAACTACTTTAAAACCTGCTCGGGTTGAAATCCAGGATCAAACTGTCGGATCCCGACGACAAAAACTGAAAAATCACAGGTTTGACGGGCTTCAGAGCAGCAAAAGTTGTCATCCGTGGATTTTTTACTCATCATCGAATCTTCTAAAATTATTTCCTGAGGCACTGATAAACATACACTGAGATGGGGCTTCTTGGGATGACTCACGCCTGGAGCTGGTCGGCAGACTCATGCATTTCTATTCAGGGGGAAAATATTTGGGAAAGATGACAAATAGTTGCAGTTACTCATCTTGTTGAATGTAAAACTTTAAGTCACCTTTTTATTTATTTTTTTTAAACAGCACATTTAAAACAAAAACCATTCAGCCAAAGTGCTTTCTAGTCATAAAAAAAGATTAGAATTGGGATTACAAATTAACAATTTAACACATTAGGGATTAAATCTACTTCATTTCTGGAGACATCTCCTCTTTGCTGGCTGATGCATGGATGGTAAAATATCACTCTTGATGCAAAAGCACAATTTCTCTGCCCACAATCTGGAGGGAGAACATAAAAGTCGTAATCTCCTGCTCGAATCTGTTTGTTTGCATCTAGCAGTTTGTCTTGGCCAGCATTTTTTGGCTGCTCTGTGCTCATACGACGCCCATGCAGTGCTGTGGGTGGGACGCAGGACACCAGTGATGAGTGTGGAACAAAGTGAGCGCTGTCCAGCTCAATGGTGCTGAAACACCAGGAAGCGCTGCTCGCTCCCCTGAATCACGGCGAGCTCCCCTGGGAATCGCAGGCAGGCTGGCATGGACAAATAAAAAAAAAAAATAGCCTCGATCACACCTTCGTTTTATGAAGCTGCACATCCACTGTTTATTTATGTCTGTGTGTGCGCGACGAGAGCGTGGAAAAGCTCCCCCCCAACAAACAGCACAGCAAGGCCCGCAGATGTGATCATTGATCACTGTCACACAAAGTTTCTAACACTTCACGAACACAATTAGGCCCGAGGACTGTGTCAACACGCATCACAATGCGCATGCAGAACAGAGATCAGCACAGTAATGTGTGGACATGCTGTAGTCTAACAGGAGCCTCCACCCTCATGTTTCATCCAATCCAAGGCTCCTGATGAAGCTGCTCAGCATCAAACAAACCACAACACAAACATCCATTCCCTCCTGTGTGCTGTTCTGCGTAGGAAAGGCGGAGATGTTTACTAATCATCTAAAAGTGCAGAGTGCTGAATGCAAATCCTCCCTCGTTAAGCATTTCTCATCTTGTTTTTTTTCTCTCTCTCCAAATGCTGTCTGCTCCATATTGGTGCAGCTTGAACGCAGAGTGTTCCCACACAGCACAGAGGAGCTGTTACAATTGATAGGTATGCATATGATTCAAAGTCCAGAGATGGAGATGAGCTTTAAATGGAAATACCGTAGTGAGTTGTTGTTGTCATCCTGCACAGAATCAAATCAGCACGTACCGCTGTGATCAATCCGCCGCCACAAACGCAGATGAAGCATTAAAAAAAAAAAAAGAAAGAAAAGAAAAGAAAAGAAAAGGAGGCGTCGTTATTGGTTTATTATTGCCAGGGTCTAACCCAATCCATTTCCCCCTCCTCTGCCTCCGACATGGCAGAGAGATCTTCAGCACGATCTACTGCCTTATCCGCCGCTTTCGCTGCTCCGCATATTCGCCCGAAGATCAACAAGTACGCCGACAGCCGGTTCGGACAGACTACCTGTGTTCCCCAGTCATCTGCGTGAGGAGGCGCCGCATCTCTGGGAAGGTGGATCCATGGCAGCTCAGCTCGGCTCAGCGCTCCCTTCCACATCTGTTTAACTCCTTCAGCTCCGCGTCCTGACGCATGGCTGTATCACTGACAGCACTCCGCTGCGTGTAGGTCGAGGTGTAATGTTGGCTAAAAGCGTAACTACGCATGAAATGATGGCTCGAAGAAAACAGAGGCGTGATCTGGGATGATCTGAAATCAACAACATTATCGAAAAAATCTGTACATGTTCATAGAAGATGATTTAAACATCTTTCTAATATGAAACTTGGGTCATTATCTCCAGTTTCACGGTGGTGGGTGGGTTTAGGCACCACATCATCTTGTCATTAGCAGTGGCTTTCCGGATCTCTTATAACATTACCATTGCATTAATGTGGAAATGCTGATTTCAAAGTCAAACCCTAAGTAGTGAAATGTCTACTGTAAGTATCAAAAGGCAAAAGTGGTGGAGAAATCTGGGGGAGAAATGTGAGTGATGTGAACAAAAGGTTACATACACTGTAAAGACCATGTACATCATAGCAATCTCTCCAATTAATCCTATAATTTTCCATGCCGGAATCACTGAAACACCTTTGTCACAAAAAACAACCATTCATTTTGGTTCTTTCATTGATTTAACTTGGCTCTTCTGGAAATCTGACATAATTCTAACTCAGCAACTTAAATGATCAGTCTTGGTGATGTAGGAAGCTCTGCTCATCACATTGTCTTGGTGGCATGGCCTCCTAACTTCTGAGTGGTTATGATTGACTACAATTCCTCTAAACAGGGTCCTTTTGACACACTCATCAGCCACAAACACTAGTGGGAAAGTCTGAGGAGCTCATCAAAGATCTAAAAAAGAGAGATAATATAAAGTGCATGGTACAGCTGTGTCCCAAAAATTGAGCCATTTGGACACAATGGCTATAAATATGTTTGGAGGAGAGAAGGTGAGGCCTTCAACCCCAAGAACACCAAATCTACCATCAAGCATGGAGGTGGCAGCATCATGCTCTGGGGATGTTGTGTTGACAGCATAGCTGGTGATTTACACAAACTAAATGGGATAAATAAGAAGAAGGAGGATTACCTCAGCATTCTCCAGGAAAACCTAAAACCATCAGCCAGAAGGTTGATCTTGGAGGTAGTTGGTTGTTCCAAGGGGCTGCAAGGTGGCGCAGTTGGTAGCACTGTTGCCTCGCAGCAAGAAGGTT
>NW_007577741.1:1338323-1355345 GCF_000690725.1 Stegastes partitus
ACAGCTGGTCAGAGATGCAACCAGAAGTTTGTGGCTGTAACTTTTAATTCATATTTTTTACACCTAATCATCTCCCTTATTAAAAAATGTATGATCTATGCATGTGCAAGTGCGCTTCATGAAGAAAAATGTAACCCATGATGCCTCCTGCTTCGCTGTGTGGAGGTAACTTATGAAACAAGACGCGTCCATTCGACTTGGCTTTTCAATTTTTATTAAAAATATTATTTTACACATAACAAAGTTAAATAAGATTTATAGGTGGACTGATTAAATATGACATGGAATAAATAGCACTACAGTACATTTAACAAAAAGGTTTATCAATCACTGTTTGTGTTCGTCAAGTCACATTTCATGCCGTGTCCTCTTCAGTCTGTATCGGACCTGCAGATCTCCGTCCGGCTGCAGCATGCCGAAGCCGTAGCGGCTGGGATTAGCTGGTGGCAGTTTGGCCTCGGGGTTGCACATCTCCAGATCGAGATGCGTCAATAGCAGGAACACAAATCTAGAGACACAAGGAGTTCAAGTGTTTAGGCAGCGACAAACCACTCACCAACAGGCAGATTTTTACACGACGGAAATACCAAGCTGATTAAAAAAAAAGAAAAACAGCAAAATCCATAAAAGCAACAACCTACACGTCAGCATTAACCAGCTGCCCTTTTCTTGTGCATGTTGTGGATTGCACGGACCGACCTGTGGCCTCTGTAACTGGATCTGATGTCTGACATAGACCTGCTCTGTCCGCTGGCTGTCCTCTAGCCTCCTCCATAAAGTTCACCACAGAGTACAAGCAATCACTACATTACAGCTGGCTGCTAATAATGATAGAGAACATGAAAGCGAGACTGAAATGATAAAAGAGGGGGGGGAGTATTAAGTAAAGATGGATCTTTGCTGTTCTGATCTGGTAATCGGGATGAAATTTGCAGGAAAGTCTTTGATCATGAATGCCTCATTTTTAAAATTAAGATATATCATGTAGAGATCCAAGAAAAAGAAAAAAAAAAAAAAAGCAGGGATTGTTACACTCACTGTTTAATGGTTGTAACAGCAAACTGTTTCCCGACGCAGCTGTTCCTCCCGGCGCCCCAAGGCATGGTGCAGTACTTCAGCATTTTTCCATTCTTGTAGAATTTATCCTTCACTGTCATATCTTCATTTAGGAAGCGGTCGTACTTGAAAACCTGTCAATGAGAGACAAGACAACAAAACAGTTATTTACATGTAATATAATATCATACAAAACAAGTTTGATTATACTGTACGTCTGCTGTTAAATAAATATTTGATTATTGCCTATAGCCACAGCAGACACTGATAAAACAGTCTCACTCTGCTGCTTGTGCCGTATTTACCATCAATTTGTGGGCATTTGCAAGCTTATCCCAAAGGATGCATTCTGTCAGGAATATAAATCGCAGTGCCTGATGTTCTCAAGATCACCTTTTGTGCTTGAACACGGCTTTAAAATCTCACTATAGAGGTGCACAAGTAAAGGCAGTCTACTGCATTTATAGCCAACAAATACAGTATAATGGGTGGATTTCAATGGTACTACAGACAAAAAAAAAGGATAAATTGAGAACTGGATTACCTTGAGAGTATTTTTACTGTGTAGTATTAATAGTTTTATGTAAGAAAACACTTTTGAGTACTTCTTTTAACACTGCCATCATTCAATTAGAGAAAGCAAGACAAAGTTATCGCTGGTCTTCACACTGAATTGATGAATGCAGCCACGAAATTAACAACCAGCTGGCTAATAGTTACCTCCAATCATTCACTCATGTTTGTACAATCTAGTTAAGTCCTTGTTAAGGCTGTACGCTGCTCTTATACGTGACATTTTTCCATTTGTATGTGTTGAACTTTCATTGTTTGATTATACACAAAAGACTTGTTGCACTTGTGGCCATGAGTACTGTGACTGCAGTGAAGTGCATCCACACTTTAGGATGTTTAGTTCTCTTTTCCATCATCACTAAGAGCAGTGTTTTTGTGCATGTGAGAGCTGCTCCCAGTTCTCACATACAGACTTAGATAGAAACCTGTCTTCTGGATTGAGAATAGTAAAAAAAACACAAGTTAGGAACAGACTTGGCGGGATAAGATGTGCAAGAAAATGATAGTGCAACAACAATAAATAGGAAATTAGGCTAATTAAGAAGTAAAATAGCTCTAATTGTTTTGTTTTTTTAAGTGCCATGTTTTTGGACTCATGTAATTAGACTATGATAGCCATTTTATTCTGCTTTTACTTGATGCATGCATATATTTATTTATTCTGTTTTAACGGTATTTTCCTGTTTGTGTCTGCCTGTGTTGGCTGCAGCATGGGTGAACAGCCCAAGACAAATTTCCCACACCTGGGACAATAAAGTTAATCTACTTTTTTAATTCCTTCAGTAGCGAGCAGAACTAATGATGTCGGAGCTTATCGATCCCTCTGTCTTTAATAATTTAACCCTGTTTAATCTTGGGTTTCGGCACCCATCCCTAGTTTTCATAACCCACAACATGCTACATGCTTAGAGCGTCTCATTGTATGTTAATGTCTGTGCTGTTAATGCTCTCATGTCACGGTGCACTTTAAGCCTCCACGCTAAGCACCTGTGGTTCTTGGTGTATCTGTGGGTCCATCTGAGGGCTGAGGAAGGGGAACAGGCACACTCTGTCCCCCCGTCTCAGGCGGTACTCCCGTCCGTCGGCCATGCGCAGGATCTTGTCCTGCACCACCTCCCTGTTGATCATTACCGCGGCGGTGAGTCGTAGGGTCTCACTCAGAACGCTGTCTGCAGAATGGAAAGGACAGCAGAGAGGATGATGTCAGAGGGGTGTCATCACGAGTTAAATCAGCGGTGCCCTCTGGCGTAATTTAGAGAGGCACAAACATTTACACGGATATGAATATGTGAAGAAAAGCAATCATCATTTAGTGGATTCAAAGGTCAAGCTTTAATTGTCAGCGTCGTTGTTTTCAACAAACTTGCTTCCAGCGAGTCAGACGAGTCTTTGTTTCCATCTGACTAAACCCCAAAGTGGAGGAGCTGGAGTGAAAAAAGGCTGCTAGCAGCTGGTACGTACCAAACACAGGTGTGCTGTGCGCTTCCAGCAAGCTGATGAGGGGATGCTGTAGGGAAGTATCCTGGAGAGCGGAAAGGCCTCTGATCTCTGACTTAACAGCCTCCATAGCCTCAGGGTGAGTGAGCAGGAAGCCGAGGAGCCAAAAGGCAGCAGGTCCAGCATTGCACTGAAAGGAAAAGCAGCAAACACAACCTTTATGTAGGCTTCAAGTAAGAAAAAAAAACACACAAATCTGAGTGCACATTTTGTACACGCGGACGCAGAGCGCACATCAAGAAGACACTTTTGATTATTTATCTGCTTTGGAGAACGTTTCAAATTAATAATTCCTGTCATTTCTCTGCACTGCTGCTGTCGGAGTGTGAGTGATACGAGGAGAGGCCGGTAAATCAGAGCACGCTTTGAAGACAGTGCTGTCAGAATCTCAGGGAGAGACACCTGAGCCTGTCAGACAGTAATTGTTATGGGTTAAGGGAGCTGTTCGTCTGCACATCTCAGGTCAGCTCTTCATTGACAGCCGGGGTAAATGCCCAAAAGCAAGTAAAACGTGCTTCGCATTGTCTTTCTGCCCTCCCAGAGCTTCACATCCTCACATCTGTTGCCTCAGATTATGAAATGAGTGTGGCTACCCCAACAGCTGCAGGGTGGGGATTCTGAAAGGAAGAGCTGTGCAAACGGCTCTAAAGTAAATATGTAGTTTCTGTGATTTTCGGTTGTTGTATAAATGCAGCTAATAAGACTAATTAGTGAGCTTCAGAGGAGCTGTTGGGCAGTTTCTGCTCCCTAGCCAGTCTGTTTCCTTCTATTTACAGTCTAAATGCTAAACCAAGATGAGCAGCTGGTGGTTCCAGCTATATTTCAATTTGAGCGTGGCATCAGACTTCTGGTCTCAATGTGATCAGAGATTCTTTTTAAAAAGCGTTTGTGGGGATGAGACACAACAACACATCACATCCTGATCTCCCCTAAAGGGTAAATAACTAATAAATTCATTTCAGCCCATATATATGTATGTTTCAATCAATAGCATTGATTGCTTGCAAATGGAAAGAGGACAGCAACCTCCAGCTTGTGCAGGACTCGTGATGATGCTGTAGGTGGCTCGAGTGAAATCCTAACGTTACACTTTACTCCGAAATATGCCAATCTTTCCACAAGCCACATTCACTCTGGCACCTCCGACTAGTCTCACATCTAATCCCTCTATTCTCTGCAGTGGTGCTCCAGTTTCCATCCAAGACCGAGACTGTGTGCTCCAACATCCCGGCAGACATGAAAAACACACAAACAAAGATGCTTGAGGACTGGCGGTGTTTTCCTAAACAAGCAGAGCGGCTCTAAGAGCCTGCAGTGGGTGGTCTGGCGAAAGGTTCGTCCACGCTCAAATGCTGTGCACGGGTGTTAAAGGATGAACACTCCTTGTTGGAGTGAGACCGTCAGGTTAGCAGAGGACGGAAACTATTACAGATGAAATGTAGCATGGATGAGCGGCAGGCACAAAGAC
Organism: Stegastes partitus; assembly: GCF_000690725.1. NCBI lineage: Eukaryota > Metazoa > Chordata > Actinopteri > Pomacentridae > Stegastes > Stegastes partitus. The sequence continues at coordinate 1,342,918 of NW_007577741.1, forward strand.
AGCTTGCTATCTCCCCCAACTGGAGGCACAGAGTAATGCCGCCATGTTGCTCTGAACTTGCCTGGACTGGTGAGCGACAACTTTGTGTTCAAACCCTGTGTCAATATGGCTAATAAGGGGACTTCTAATACCATAGTCATCTTGAATAAATGATATTTGAACAAAGTTTCTGATTAACCTGAGACTGGATTTGCACTGGACAAAGCAGAGTATGTAAGAGAGCTTATATATTGTATACAACCTCAGTGTTCACACTCACAGGTTGCACAACACTGTGAGAGGAGCTGCACTGACAAAACACATGTTCCCGGTATGAGCGCCTGAAACTGTGTGAAACAGGAAACAGAGGAGGCAACTTACAGCTCACCAACACAGTTACCCTGCACGCTTTTTACACTTGTAATTACTAAACCTCAAGCAAGATAAGCTGACGTGGAGACTGATTCACATGATCAAAACTGGCAAAAGTCCCCTCCGAGTTACAGGTTGAGACAGGTCGCTCTGAGTAACTTAGCTGTGAGGAATCCACTGTGTCTCGCTAATGCATTGTTGGCAGCTCTGAGCACCGTGGAGAGGAATTCGAGCACTCAGCCAGGGCGTGGAAAGCTTGTATATCTTGGTATCACCTCAAGGCCCGATGTGAGTGTGTAAGTGTTTGTGGTTTATGTATGTGTGGGAGAGAGACAGACCGTAAAACAGCTCTCACCTGTGTGGTCCACAGCTGGAACAGTGCTGCTCTTTTCTGCATGTCTGCATCTATTCCCTCCTCCTGCAGGAAGCGGTGGTAGCTCTGCTGCCAGGAGTTTATCTCCGACCCTCCGCCGAGGCAGCGCGGCGACAGGAGCTCCCACAGTCGCTCTTGGGACGAGTTGGCTGCTTTGCTTTCCTCTGTTGGCATAAATTCACACATACTTGACTGTGCTGTATAGATATAAAACTAGATTGGCTCCTGGAAGCAAAACAGTTTCCGTTTACTACTGTACCTCTCTTGAGGGTGCAGCGAGCCAATTTGGTGAGAAGATCATCAAACTTGCGGAACTCTTTGTAGACTTCTGCAGTCGCGTCTCTCCTCTCAAACAACGTGAGGTATCCGGCTCTGAAAAACAACACTGACGTTAATAAATCTTAGTTTAAAATTCATAGCATATATCTAGGGTTAAAATACTGCAAGTTACCTGAAAAGAAGGCTGTAACAGAGGCTGAAGAGTCCCTCCTGTCTCCACTCTGAAAAGCCTTTGTGGTTACTGAGGAGCAGGTTCTGAAGGTGGGTGTTCATGCAGCTGCTGAACTTGAACAGACTGGGACCTTGGAAATGCCTGAGGGAGAACAAATTAACGAGGATATTGAGATTTGCAACACTCATATAAAACAACAATTAGCGAACCACACAGTCTGTGTACAAAAGATGCGTTCATTACTGTTTCATCCATGCCCTCTCCGATGCAGGTTCGACGTTTGGCAGCTGCAGTTTGAAGACCCTTTGTATCAGCAGCTTTCTGATGCGGGAGAAGTCGAGGCAGACCGTGTCGTTCAGCACGTTGTCAAAGGAGTTCGGGTCTAGGAGCACTGTCACATAATGACCAGCAACACGGACCTGCACAGACATCAGTTTAGTTGTTCAAAGTAGTTTCAGTTATGGTTTTATCAGAGTTCTTTCATCTGAAAGTTCTTCCTTCTGTGGAGGCAAATTAGACAAAGAACATGCTGTGGTTTCTCTGCGGTGCCACTTTCAGATGAATTCAGATTCAGAGTACGATGATGCACTAATTAACTTGCAGCAACATCACATTCTAATATTTTTTTTAAACTGATTTATTGCTGCAGCCGTGTGAAAATTTGATTCTCATGCATTTTACTTCCTAATTTGCAATTTTAGACTTTGACCTTCCTCTTTCAAATGAGTCTTCACTCAAATCCAAAAACAAACATTTGCAGTCATTTTGAGAACTTGCCGTGAATATATCTCCGTGTTTTTCTTTCATCCGGGCCAAAAACTTTGCAGCATCTTTTCCAAACTCGAGCGCGTGTCCCAGCCAAGGAAGGAAGCCCTTGTCCAGAGGAGGCTCGTATTTCTGTCTGTCAGGTAGAAGGAAACTCATTACAACAATGGCATGATACAGTTTTGCTTATCTACATTTCACACATTCACAAATCTCACCCAACAGGTTTGGCATTGACATAAAGTCGTGCCAAAAGAGCTTCTTATCTGCGGTTACAAAGCCATGGAAGTATGTAGGACACACACCTGCATGCCTATGTATGTATCACAAAAATCATTTTGAGTTTCATTGTATTGTATAGTATCGGAAGCACACACTAAACACCCTCAGATGTTGTTTTTTTTTGTTTTTGTGGGGGATATTTTTGCACCTTTATTAAAAAGTCAAGACAGACAAATGAGGGATTTCTCCCTTATTTGTCTGTCTTCACTTTTTAATTTAGGAGGGATGATTTACAGTGAAGCTCCATCCAGCCAGGAACTGAACCCGGGACTCACTGCTGAGGGCATTCTCGCACTTGTAGTTTGTATTTACTTTGCTTTCAGGTCTCTCAATGAATTATAGAATTTAAACAACTGGATTAATTTGAATACATCTAAAGTTATTCTCTAATGCCCTTTGATTAACATTCTCTCGTTAAAAAAAGTAAATTCTTGCAAAAATGCTCCAGTGCAGTATTTTACAAAACTTCAAGCCTTAAAGACCCTTTAGTAAATATCTGCAAAAATCAGCTAATTAATAAGAAGCGTTACCTTGTGCGAGAGAAGTAAAGGAGAACTAGTATGAGCAGTCCATTCAGAAGTAAAAATATAGTCCACACCATGTTTCTGTTGAGCTGTCCTGGAGGTAATGTACTCCATAGCTGCTGGCGACTCGCTTATAGCTCTGAGCCCGGTTCAGCTGCAACTACCACATGTTAGGGGGCGCGGAAAGGTGTGGCCTGTGACAACAGTGTTACACAACGCACTGCTACAACAGACAGTGTCAGACACCACAGAAACCACCGTGTCACCCAGCAAGTCACAAACGGAAAGAACTTTAAACGCCTGCGATCCGTTTCCAGGGTTTACAGCTCTGTTTACACCGAGTTCCACTTCACAGAATAATGACCAAACAAGCCTGCACAGGAGTTCTGCTTTCTGCTTCATATGTACATGAGAAAGCCACATGCCAGAAAATTGCACAGCCATGACATCATCCAGGTACAGCCAGTCATGCCTCATTAGAGCAGGTGATGTCAGGAAACACACATCTGATGTGTGACACCGGTGACTTTCCAGGGTTTGTTGATGTGAAACATTTCTATGACAACACCTGATTCCCCTGAAGCGTTGTGAAACGTCTATTTTTATCTAAAGACGACTTACTGACAGTGACGGGCATGTGTCTGATGACTGCCACGCTAAAGCCAATGAGTAATTTGCCTAATTTGGAAATGCAGATAAGAGCCGTGACAGTCAGAGTTTTGTTACGTCAGTGGATGATATGATGAGTCAAGTGTTTTGCAAATGAACTGATGAATTTCCAGTAGATGACATCTTAAAGACAACGCTTGAAATGCTTGTGAATGAGGCATTTGAAAGAAATAATAGCATTAAATCCTTGGTTTTAGATGGCTGCTTTGTGTTAGCAGTAACAGCAGAGGGCAGTCATGCACTAAAGGCCAATTACAGACTCTGAAAGCGGACAGCACACAACAAAGCACACGCTGGTCTGCAGACGGTCTTATTGCACCTCATGGGGCTCCTGTGCATGTTTCTACATTCTGTGATTGCACTTCTGTTGGTATGATCCCAGGTCATCCTTGATATGATGCACAAATTCTTGCTTTAGGAGATAAAACCACCGTGGTGGACAGAGAAGGATGGATCCTGTCAACAAGACGGGAACTTTTTACTGACCAAACCAGCTGCAGCGGCGTCTCCAGACATTTTTTAATCAGGGTGGCCACATTAAAATCTCACGGTGGCAAATGAAGCAACTCAGGAAGTCTGCAACAAATGCTGCAACAGCTTAATAGAAACTGCAAACTCTGGTTTCGTATTTTACAGTTAATGCTACTGATTATCTTAACAGGGACAGCTAGCATTTTGATCATGAGGGTGATTACATTCAGAATAGCTCAAGAAAAGAGATGCTACGGCGCATTTGAAGGGATAAAGTTCACCCATAGTCGAAACATCCACAGTTTATTTATAACTCCAATACTGAAGCTTTTGTCTGAGTGATGACAACAACAGCAACTCATAGTCCAAGAAAATGTGTAAATCTGTGACGCATCCTCATACACAACTTGTCACTGCTGCCAGTATGCAGCAATTATAATCAGAAACATCTTCCTCATAACAAAATTTGATGCAAAAATAATGATAATAATAAAAAATCTGACTTTAAAAAGAGATGAAAATCAGTCTTTTACAGGAAAATAATATCCAGCTGTGATGGTGTTAATGATTCAGTTGTGTAACTAATGATTTAACTGTAGCTGACAAAGTGTGACTCTGAGTGTGGCCGCTCACTATGACGTAACGTTTCTGTACCTGATTGATCGTGTCTCCATGTCGGGGATTATTTATAACCAAAAGTATTAGATGAAGTCACAGTTGTGTTGTGTGTAAGTGCACAGATCTCTCTTCCCTTTGTAGGTCCTCATATGGATGTTTGATGTCGCAGGTGTTTCACAAACTCAAAGGGAAAACTCCCACAAACAGCTGGAAGCAACAAACTCAACACCTGTTCATGTTTTAGGGTCTCTGTTTGTGCACCTCCTTCAGCTAAAGTCACAAACTGTGTCTTTTGTGCTCTCTGATGTTACTTGCACTCAGACATAGTAGCTGCATTCACTGAACCTTGGACATCAGAGTTTCAGTAAATTAATTTGACCTATCAGATCTGAGGTGGGGCTGCACGGTGGATCGGTGGTTCGCACCTTCACCTCGCAGCTAGAAGATCCCCGGGTCACATCCCAGGATCTTTCTGTGTGGAGTCTCCATGTTCTCCCCGTGCAGCGTGGGTTCTCTCCAGGTTCTCCAGCTTCCTCCCACACAGTCCAAAAACATGTTGAGGTTAATTGGTGATTCTAAATTGTCCGTAGGTGTGAATGTGAGTGTGCTTGGTTGTCTGTCTCTAAGTGTAGCCCTGTGATAGACTGGTGACCTGTCCAGGTGAACCTGCCTTCACCCTGAGTCAGCTGGGATAGACTCCAGCCCCCCATGACCCCAGTGAGGAATAAGCAGTGTATAGATGCAGTGTTTGTGTTGATCACCAATGTCAGCTACCAACCTCAGATAAGAAAGTACTATTGTCTTAGTTAAATACAAATAAAAAACCACTGGAGTTTTTTGTGTTAACGTCCTAAAGTCGGCATTAAAAACTCAAACCAACACTATCTTTCTTTAACTTGGGGTTGTTGGTGAGATGCTGCACCTGATTCTATGGCTGGTGGACATTTGATGTGTGAAAACACGTGTGGGAACCTTACCTTCAGTTTACCAAACGTTAGCCAATGCTCGTCGCATCTCTGGAGGATTTCTGGCTGTTATAGATGTGAAGGTTCTGTTTCTAGTTGTGGATGCTGGAGCTTTCAGTGTGAACAGTGAAGGAGGGACCCTTGTTGCTGCCTTTGGAGAAGCCCTGCGGAAAGAGACGCCAGATCTCCCTGAAGATGGTCCAGCTGGGACCCATGACTCATGTGGTTGTGGGAGCTGAGGCTTCCCCTGAGTTAAGTCTCTGGATTGATTTTGAAGTTGTATTAATTACACATAAGGATTTACATGGCCTCGTGGCTATATATCCAGTATGAAAGAATGCTCTCTATCTTGGGGTTTCTGACTTTCACTCTTCCACTGAGGAATAGTTCATAGTCTTATTATCAATTTTTAAACATCTTTCATTTATTTAATGATAGATTTTTATCCTGCCGTTCTATAAATATGTATTGATATATTTTTCAATCACAAATGCTGAAGCTCTTTAACCACCTCTCACAAACCAAGAGAGTTACTGAAAATACCTCTGAAATTCTTCCTGCACCAGGTAATCAAAGTGAGCCCTTAAAATTATTATTAGTGTGAAAGCAGCAGCAGTTGCCCTTCAGTTTTCAGTCGTGGAGGAAGACAACATCACTGCATTACAACACATGAAGAGACACCGGAGAGGCCTTCAGCAGCTTCCTCTCCACCACCACACAGACTGACGTGTCCACCTGTCGTCTCTGCAACCCACACCCGCTTCCTCTTCAAAACAAAACAAAGGCTCCACTCACTTCTTCTTGAAGGATCTGTTTCCTATTAAATTTCAGCATTAAATGAGTGAACAACGCCGCTGTGTCTAACTCCTATAATGGAATGGTGACCTTTCCAGGATGCCTCTCGCCCAGAGTCAGCAGGGAGAGACTCCAGCTTCCACACAACCTACAGCAAGACACAAGGCCTCTTACAGGATAAAGCATGGATGGATGGATATACTAAGTCCATAGCAAACTTTCTCCACAAAACCACGTAGTCTCTACTTTATGAAGCTAGCTCTAAGATGCATGCTACAGATTTGTTCCTAGCCATCATTTCAGTGCATCACATTACTTTTGGCAGATTTGACAACGTAAACACCATCATGCTAACATATGCCGTATTTATTAACAGCCCAGAGAGCTGGAAGGGATCCAGCACCCTGCTCAAGGGTGTAAGAAACATCAAAAATAAAAGCACAAATTACAAAATAAAATGGCACATGTCATGGATATATTATTAAATATAAAAACACTGGACATTGTTGTATGCCAGCAGTATTGCTCTGGTCTGTTAACAACCTTATTTACAGTTACACAGTTAAGTCATGAGCTGCAACTAATGATATTTTCAGTGCCAATTAATCTGTCAATTATTAATTTAAAAACTAAAAACTGGGAATCATTCAAATTTAAGAAACTGGAAATAGTCAGTTGAAGGAAAAATCTGCATTTTACAAAAATTCATAAAACTTAAACTGCGTAGAAACTGTAAAAGACATCACAATATGTATTTAGACAAATAACATTCGAAGCCTTGTGGCCCTTAAACTATGAATGAACTGTCTATTGTAAAAATGCAATAGAGCTACAGGGCTCCAAAGATGGCTGGGCTTTGGCAGTTGTCTGGCCGACTTTTTTACAAATTTCGTAAGAAACGTATGACGAATCTCTATGAAAAGACATTGCACACCATCCCTGATTGAGTTGTTTTGATATAGAATTTATATGGGTTTTCTCAAAGCTGCAGAACAAATTAGGCGGCAAAAATTGTATCGGAAGAATTTATACTAAAAATAAGCCCAAAGAATAGCAATAAGTGTGTTTCAGTGCTGATGCATTGGCACACTTCACTGGGCATATGTAGGTGTCTGCAGCTGTTTGCACGTCTACACAGGAGTATAATCAAAGCTTATCCCAGAAAACAGCAGCCCCGCCTCTCAGCTGCTGCAGGGAAGTGCAGTTTGATACTTTCACATGAATAAAGAACTAAAACAATGGTTTTATCCTCCTGTAAAGTGCATTTTAGGAATTTCCAAGACTTGATGATTAGCTGGCAGAACCACTGTTGGCCAAAATGAGCTATGGCAAAGGCACACTGGCGAGTGAAACCGTCTGTTTGGCTGCTGTCAAAAAACACCTACATATTGTATGAAATTGCTTAACAGCATGACCTAAAGGGCATTAATCAAATCAAATCAAGTTTATTGTCATTTTGCTGTACAGTACTACAGGCAAGATGAGAGTGTTTCTTCAGGATCCAATAACTTAAAGCAATTTAAATAAAGTGTTTGCACATCTGGATCAGCAGTTCAGCATTCGGACAGCTTGTGGCATGAAGCGGTTGATCATTCTGGAGGTTCTTCCTTTAAATTCAAATAGTAATGAGAATTATTTACGTACATCTCAGTCTAAACTAGCCGCTAGCTTGCAGCTAACATCCCGTGTGAAAGCAGAATGGGGTCACCATACAAAAGTTTCTACTGCAAACGATAATGTGCTTCAATGATCAATATTGTGTCAGGAGGAGCAGCTGGTTAATAATGTACAGGTATTTGGGCTTTAAAGGTAGAAACAAACACACATTGCTGTCTATGCGTTGTTCAATGCATGATACAGGTTCCAGTATGGCTTCAGCTGAACAATGTATGAGTATTACACTAAATCAGAGGAATATTTAAGAAAATATAAAATAAAGTACAACACTGTGTTCATCTTGTATTGAAGGAGGTTGATATTTGATCAGAACCATTGTGAAAATCACTGCAGTTCCTTTCAGTATAAAGTTCACAAGGAAAACAAACAAGAGCTTGCATGGGTTTATAGACAAATGATTAAAGGTAGATCAATTTGTACACATCATCTCATTCTCATTTCTCAAAGTACCTGTTCAAAAGTGCACCTTATGTAAAAAAAAAGTTGACAGAAATTACAAACTACACCATGAAACAGAAAAATGCCTGCAACACCTTCTCATCCAAGTGTTTCAACAAAGAAAACTGACTATAATATAAGAAAAATGCCGAAGCTTAAAGGAATTTACAAACCGTTTTCTATTAGCTGAGGAATTCCCTCTCAGTTAAATCCATACTGTACACCCAGGTACCGTTAGATTCTCCACGTTCAGCACATTTCTTTATGTAATAAACCGAACGCAATCTGAACAAACGGCTTAAAACTGTCCGGTGGGATGTTCAGCTTGAAGAAGGATCCATCCACCAGTTATTGCGTTCCATTTCAAGTCTGAATCAAGCTTACGTTGTCTTAATCTGTGCGTCTCCCCAGGGGGAAGAGAAGCAACCGGCTCGGTTCTTGCCAACAGAGGCAGGCTCTCAGGAATAATGCTGTTATTATGTTAATGACCCTAAACAGCCTGTTTCATAAAAAGTGGGGTGTGGTGCACTGGGAACCAAACGGCTTTAAACAAACAGCTAAAAGAATATCGCATACAAAATCGCTCATGTTGTTTCAAAGCATGCAAGTCTGCAATTAACATACAGTGATTTGTGTGCAAGGTTTCATTTATACACCAGCTTGTTTTTGTCATGGACACAATATTTAGATTCTGTCACAGAACAGGTTTGGACCCAAGTGCAGACACAAGAACAGGCTGAGAAAAATCAAGGGGTCAAACAGCTTGTTTTTATTAATTATTAGCAAAACTTACATCAAGTATGGGGAAATCTAAGCTGTAAGAGGAACTAAATATCAAGCAACCAAACCTAAAGCAAAAAAAACAGGGGCAAAACTAGAAAAACACAAAAATTACTAACTAACCTAACAGAGGGATGAATAATAATAAAATACAGAAGGCTCATCTTAGTTAACAAACCGGGGAGACACACTAAACCAAAAGTAACGAGGGGGAAAAACTAGGACAAAACTAAAGACCTCTAACTGAACTAACAGGACCAATAGTACACAAAGTAAAGGGAAAGGCTGACAGGAGTTAACAAAACAGGGGCACTCACAAACAAACTGCAAGGGGAAAGGCAGACCGGCTGTGGGGAGGGAGGACAGGTCGGGGTGACGAGGGCTTGGCAGGATTGGATGGTGGACGGGAAACCAGGAAGCAGCTGGAGAATCCAAGGCAGTGTGGAGATTTTTTAATGGCGTGGTGGCCGAGTGGCAGTGGCAAGCAAACAGGTAACAGAGTCAATGATCTGGCAGAGAGGGGAGGGATGAGCCGGGTTTTATGGAGCTGTGGTGATTAGATCCAGGTGAGTCAATTACAGCAGCTGTCACTGATTGAGCTGATGAGTACTGGCAGGGAGAGGGAGACAGGAGAGGGCTGGGGGGTCATGACAGATGCATTACCACTGTGTATATATATATATACATATTTTACTTTGAAATTTGGGTGAAACTACTGTTTTGTTTTTTTTTTGCCAATAATCACGTCCAGGTGGGCAAATAGAAGACAACAGCTCCATAATGTGGATCTATCTTATGGTCTTGAGCTGCATCAGATGCTGCAAAATCCTATGGAGTCATTAATACACTGTTAGTGTGTTGGTCAGTGTGCCATCATTCCTGCCATAGCCTACCCCATAATGCACAATGATCACTGCTTGTAAAGGTAGAATTTATGGCTATCCATCCATCCATCCATCCATTATCTATACACCGATTAATCCTCACTAGGGTCGTGGGGGGCTGGAGTCTATCCCAGCTGACTCAGGGTGAAGGCAGGGGACACCCTGGACAGGTCACCAGTCTATCACAGGGCTACACTTAGAGACAGACAACCAAGCACACTCACATTCACACCTACGGACAATTTAGAATCACCAATTAACCTCAACATGTTTTTGGACTGTGTGGGAGGAAGCCGGAGAACCCGGAGAGAACCCACGCTGCACGGGGAGAACATGGAGACTCCACGCAGAAAGATCCCGGGTGTCCTCACCGGGACGCAAACCGGCAACCTTCTTGCTGCGAGGCAACAGTGCTACTAACTGCGCCACCCTGCAGCCCAAAATAAAGATTTGTCAATAACGAATGTTTTATACTCTCTGACATTAACACACTTTACTCATCAGTGTATTTGGGATGTGTGTGCACACTAATGCTGTCCACTCTGATGACTCTATAACACATTAGTCTTATTTAATTAAACATTATCCTGGTTGGTAACGGTTAAATAATAAACATGCTACCCTGTGTAAAGTCATCTATTATTAAACCTTAACATGACATTGTGCACATTAAGCATAATCCTGAATAACCACGCCGTAAAGACGACTGTAATTGTTGCATTTACACAGCAAGAGATCTTTACTAGCCTCCTGAAGGAAGCCGATCTTTTCTCGGTGGACCATGTGATGATCATTCCTCCTGTAAAGGCCTGTAAGTGGATGGTGTTAAAGTTTCCGTGGCCTAGTTAGACGCAGCTTTTTCACATTATTTTCAAACCCACCCCGGCTTTTTTTTTTTTTTATTTTTTATCAGGCACACTCCGAGGCCAAGTATTGGTGAGTAACATTTGCTCAGGAAATTAGAAGTTGGAGTGGAGATTGCATGGTGAGAACTGAGAGGTTCTGCTGCAGATTTCTCCTGGGCTCTCTCCCAGCGTTACAGTTGTCACAGGCTGACAGTTGCCCACAGATTTCCTGAGAATTTGGTGCAAAGGCAGATGGGGATCTCTCGACGCAGATCAGTCTTCTCACAAGCTGAATTATCCCCGGTCCTATATGTCAGTTTACATTCCTCAGAGACAAAAAAAAAAAAAAAAAAGAAAACACATTTCGGGAGATTGTAGGATCAGATATGTAGCACACAGTTGCACTTGAGAAGATGCTGGAAGTTATTTGACAGTCCTTGTCAGCAGACTGTGCTGCAGAGAGGGGAAAAGCAGGGCAGTGTGACACGCTGCTGGCTTTCTCTTAGGAAACGCTCCATCAGTGTTGCAACTGGAGGTATGAGAGGTTGGTTGCACCATGTGTCTTTTACAAACAAGATTTGAATTATATCAAGCTGTTGAATGAAGCATGCAAAGATTTCTGCTGGTTTCATAAGCTAATTTTACATCAATTTCTGCTGTCTTTGATGCAGCAGATGAAGGTAGTGCACTTAAACACAACCTGAAGGATCAATTTATTGAACAAAAATGTCAATAGATGTAATTGTCTTCTAAGGGACAAGTCAGTGTACCTTCAGAAACCCCTTCAGCAGAAATAACCAGGACCGTCCACCAGTCACTGACATCAGCTAGCTCAGGTTCTGACCATTCCTCCATGAGAAATATCTGAGGGTTGTCTTGCATGTGCTCCCTGCTTCAAATCCCTCCACAACAAATCACCAAACCCCATTTCCTCTTTCTGAGCCATTCCTCGGTGGATTTGTTTGCTTGCTTTAGATCACTGTACTGTTGAAGGGTCCAATTCCGCTTAAGCTTCAACTCTCAGACAGATTTCCTCGTATTATCTTCAAGCACTCTTTAATATGATGCAGAATTCATAGTTGAAACAATGATTGCAAGCTTCAGGGAATGAAACAACCCAAACCCCTGACTTGAACACCCCCGTGCTTCATAGTCAGTGTGAGATTATTCCACTGGTACCGAGGCCAAACAACTCTATCTGTGATTTGTCTGTCCAGAGCCCATTTTCAGAGAGGCCTATTTCTTTTGGAAGCAAAAGCTTTTCCATTGCAAGCCTTCAATGCAGGTCAATTTTGTGCTTTCAGGGTGTAAATGCAGCCACTTTAACACCAACACTTACCTGTAGATCTTGTGGTGAAATTCTTTGGAGGCTTCTTTTTGCATTGAAATGTCTGCTCCTGGACTAAATTGGCTGTGGTGACCATTACTGGAGGGGAAAAAAAAAAAACAGCCATCATTCGCAATTTATGTCACTTTTAGGTTCTTTTCCTACATTGGAAACATTCATTTCAAATTATTTTGAGAGCTTTTGGAATTGCTT
>NW_007577741.1:1356263-1384858 GCF_000690725.1 Stegastes partitus
ATGTAGGGGTGTGCTTACAGTTTCCATGTGACAGATGTGTTTGTTATGTAATAATTTTTGCTCGAGTATAAATAAATGTTTAAAAGAGAATCCCATATTAGCATGTCCAAATGGGGAAAAAATAGCAAAGAACTTCTGTCACACTTATTTTTTCACATGACTATACATGTGGTGGCTGCACACCAGTGACAAAAACACTCTGATTATCTCACCATGGCTTAGGGTCAGTCACTGCACATCAAAATTAAACTGCTGTCTAGCTTTTTGTCCAGCGCCAAGCCCGAGTCGCTGATTACTGAAAAGGACACTCCAGCGGTTGTACACAAAAAGATCAGCTTACCCAGCGTGGATATTATGACAGTCTGTAAAAGGAAGTTGTGAAATCTCTGGATGCTGGAGCCAAATTAGATCATCGGGGTTTTCCTCAGTTTGGAGTTGATGCAGTTATTTTTACAGGGAGCATGCATCATGAAGGGGAATTAAGTAATACAGACACATTTAGCAAACAGAAAGAGGCATTAGAAGAGGTTGCATTGTGGGAAATGTAGTATTTTGCAGCACTAAACCTGTGTCTTGTAACTTTTCATGGACGTGCATGAAGTACTTGTTAATGCAGATGAGTATGTAGATGTAGTTTTCTTAATATGAGAAAACAATCGTGTCATAAAATTGAGATGCAGAGTGTAAATGATGTCATAAAATACGAGAAAAATGCAGGAATTTAATGCTGCTAGTATTTCAGATGGCAATTAAATCATGATAAATGTGGAATTAGTCAGAATAGTAACATTTACAGGCTAATTTGCCCCTATTCTTGTGCCCTGTAGTTATTTTTGATGTTCCTGAAACACAGCAATCAAAGTGTGATTTCCCCTCAGCTCTGGCATGTTGACGACGTGTCTGTTATTGGCAAAGGTTTTCATTTCACAGAAGAATCTTAAATCATCCATGAAAAGAAAAAAAAAAAAAGTGGGAAAAGAAGAGGGAGGAGGAGGAGGAGGAGGAGGAGGAGGAAGAGGGGGTTTGGAGGGGAGGAGTCTCACATTGACTTTAACATCCATTCAGCCTTTTTCTGCAGCATTGAACTTGCAGAGAGAGAGAGAGAGAGAGAAAAAAAGAGAAAGGCAGACTGGACAGGGTTGTGCAGAAGCATTATCCACCGGGGCTGCCATAGCTGTTCCTCCCCCTCCAGCGGCCGTGTGACATGAACCTCCAGCGGGGCTCGTCTCCTGTGCAGCAGCAGCAGCAGCAGAGTCTGGGCGGAGAGGAGTGGTCGGACATCAGTATGCACTTTTAACATCGACGGAGCCTCGAACGCAGCGCGCGGCGACGTCGCGGAGCCTCCAAGTGCGTCTTAAAAAACCCTCCGAAGTTGTGCAAAGCGGGCGATGGTTCGCGTCTGATTTGTTGCTCAACTATCCGGGGAGAGGGAGGCTGCAGACGGAGGAGGAGGAGGAGAAGGAGGAGGAGGGGGACTGAAACGCTGCATCGCGGCGGCAGAGATTCCTCCTGGCTCGAGGCTTCGCGCAATCGCCCAAAATGTCATCTCAGGCGAAAGTCAAGAAGGACAAAGAGATTATAGCCGAGTATGAGACCCAAGTGAAAGGTTGGTAACGTGCAGGCCCGATCGCATTGTTATTCACTGTGTGGAGGCACTATTGCGTAACTTTACCACAAGCTTTATATGGCTTTCTGTGCTGTTGTGTGGGGTGGGACACATTGTGTGGATTTTTTTTTTTATTTTTACGCATGAGTTAATGACATTTTAACTCAACCCTAGCTCTGATTATGTGGCAGCACTGTATTTTTTTTTATTCATGCAATAATTAGGATGTAACTTGGCTCAACCGGTTTGCCTGTTTGCTCCAGTCCCAGAACATGCCTAGCCCTGCATGTGTGGCCATGCAGGCTGCTGGAGCTTCATAATTTGCTCCAAAGTGCAGCTGTTGTTTCTTTTACCACTGGAGCACATTTAACTGCTGCTTAAATGTGGGGGGAAAAAAGGAAAAGAAGGTCAAAAGATCACATTAAATGACATGTAAATGGCATGATCAGTGTGATTTCAAAGACAAGAGTGTTTTCCTGCCACTCCAGGACAAAATGTGGCGTAATGTGAGGATGAAGAGGGGAATGCTTGAGAAGGTCACACAGCCAACAGTTCAGAAAGTCCATAAATAATGTATGCTGTCTGTATGAATTATGAACCATGAAAGGATTTTACTGTCTGCCACTAAATATGTGACTGGATAAACCACCCGGAGAGAGGCGAGAGTCAGGACGGCTGATGCTGTATCGGAGCAGACGGTGCAAGGATGGATATGGGTGGGCTGTCTCATCGGCCTTTTACAGACAACTTCAGGTCGTGTTCGCTCTTCACACTTTAGTGCATCACCTTGCACACTTGTGGTTTCGTGCAACACTGTCGTTCAGGCGTCGTGGCTTCCTTGTGCAGTAAATGATTGTTTTTAACCAGCCAGAGTGGAAAATATCAGCCGACGACAACCAGTTTGAATATCTGCTGAGGTCTGTTTCTTGGCAAAAATGTCAAATATTCCCTAGAAGGAGTTTTTAAAGGCCACGTCTTGAGCTTCAGGGCGTGATCAGCATATTTTGTTGAGATTTTTTCATACACCAAACACATT
Organism: Stegastes partitus; assembly: GCF_000690725.1. Classification (NCBI taxonomy): domain Eukaryota; kingdom Metazoa; phylum Chordata; class Actinopteri; family Pomacentridae; genus Stegastes; species Stegastes partitus. Next base: position 1,358,906 of record NW_007577741.1, read on the forward strand.
CAATGAATTCAATCATCACTGAAGATGAGCTACATGAGTGTATTTACCGAATCATTAAAAAAAAGATAGATAGAATTAAACCTATTCTACCATCTGAGCTGTTTAAACCATTATTTGTTAACTATATGACCTCTCAGTGGTTGAAACCTACGGGACAAAGTGCTTTGTTCAACCTGGTGCTGTTTCAAGTGGTCCGGCACAAACACAGCTTGGTTTGGGCCTATTGTTACTATAGGCTATAATTAAGCTAATTGGTCCAGTAGAAACAGACCGGTTTAGAATATATCCTGAATCTGCTGCACAGTCTCTTTGAAGCAAAATACCTCAACTGAAAACACCACAGCGAGCTTCGGGCTTCGCTCACTGAAGGTGTGAAATAATTGTATAGATCTCCACCATGTCATGTGGTTGTTTGTTGTTTAGATGGTGACCCGTGTGGCAGCTTTAGCGTAGCCTGTTGGGTTATGCATGGATCCAGTACACGTGCAGCCATGTAAACAAGTTCATACTTAATATCAGGTGTAAATTCCACCTCGTATGGTAAAAATGAAGAATGTAAATAATATTTTGACGTTTTCAGATAGACACCCATTGCTTGTATTGTTAGTAATTATATTAGAAGATCAGTAGCACTCCCTAATCTGCAGGCGCTAGCAGCTAGCTTGGTTTAGCAATCTGGTGTCCCAGCCAGTTGTTCTTACACAACTGTATTTTCATAGGCTAAGCAAACAAGATGTAATGTGGTAATGAGTGAGCTTAATGCTGGGAGGCTCTTTTTTTAAAAAAAAAAAAGAATAAAACCTTTGGACTAGTGAGTTGTTTCCCCTTTTCGCCAGCCTTGTGCTAAGCTAAGCTAGCAAGTAGCTCCATGCTTCCTCAGACAGGAGCGATGTTGGACTTGTCATCCAACTAATCATTTTTTTATTCGATGATTCTCAGCGTATACATTTCATTGCACTTTAATCTGGACCAATTTGCATCAGGCTTTGAATTTTCCTGGCACCCGATTAGAATCAAACGAAGCTTTTCTTAATTAATTTCATATTAAGTGGCAACACACATTAAACATTAAAAACAGCTCTTTACTCAGAATTATAGTCTTGTTCAAATGTTTTTTTACACTCAGAAATGTAGTGGCAGCGCTAAAGGATGCTGAAATGAAGTTTTACCTTCATAGACTTAATTAAACGTCACTGCTGTTGTACATTGAGCTGTAAGGACAAAAGCTCGTCAGCTGCATCTGGAATGAAGAGAATGATGAGTATTTTGCAGTCTGAGGTGTGGTTTAAACTCTGCTTGTCATTCTCTTTGTTTGTTTGTTCGACTCCCTCGCCGTCTTTCACGCACTCTTTCTTCTGGTCTACACATCAGCTCTGCGGCTGGGAGCAAACCATCACAGCTCCATCTCTCGTCTCAGTTTCAGGAAAAGCTTTTAAGCTGACATCTTAAGCTCATTTGCAAACTGGGCTTAGATCGTTTGGGAGCTGTGGGGGCTTTATTCTGACACTGACACTGGCCTCCAATAATGCTGAGTTGCTGACTGCACAGCGGTTCAATCAGACACAAGCCTAATGCACTTTGGTGCATTTTTCAACATGCCACATTTCAGTAAACAGCGGGGTCTCGGTTACGTCGTGTGTGCTGCTGTGGGTTTTGAGCTCTCGGCTTTACGGCCTGACTGATGACTGAACAATCTCTCAGTGAGACAAGATACAGCTTTGTGTCATAAAGTCAAGGCACCATTTAGCGATTGTTACTTAAATATTTCTTTTGTTTGTGATCAAAGCTGTCTTCTGGAGTAGCCGTTTTTTTTTTTAGTGACTGTTTTCCTGGTGAACTGTGTAGATGACCAGCCTGAGATGCCTCCAAGCTTCCTGCTAATCTGAAACCAAAACACCACTAAATGAGGGGATGCCCCTCATCATGCGTCATGCTGTACTTGTAGCTGTAAGCCACATTGTCTTTAATGCGATTTGATCCGTTTGGAGTCTTGCACACACATTTCTGTAACGGGCTATAATACAATACCTTTACTAGATTTGCCGTTGCTAAGTTAATGCATATCATTACATAATCTGTGTACATTATTTCTGACTTTATTTGGGCGTCTGTTCCCAAAATATTGGAAAAAGGCAGAAATGGGAAAGGCTGTGATATTTGTAACACGACCTACTGACAATGCAAAGTAGCATCCTACGATAAGCACGCCTACCGCCACCATGCTCAGTGCAGATATGCATTCCATGGGGAGCCTGCGGACACACCCCTCTGTGGGAATTCATCATAATGAAAGAATGCATCGACTGATACTGCCTTGAAATGTCAGGGTTGCATTACGCCAGTTAAACAACATCTTTGTTGCCCGTGTCTTGGTAACGTGTATGAGACACTGTTTGTTGCTGTGCTGACAGTTTCGTGCTGACAGTTGAGCGTTGCAAGATTTGAAGACAAAACTGTTTGGAATTCAGCCCGCTGCATCCTGGTTTTTCCTGTCCTGTGGCTGCACAAACAGTGATGCCTTTCCTTGTTAGAGATGTTTGTGTGGAGGGAGAAGGGAAGAAATGTGAACTCAAGCAAACGGACTATAAAGGCATACCATAGCCATTACTACATTCAGAAGACAAGTGTTCACAGAACAGAGCTCTGATTTGTACCAAATTATGTCAACGTGTCAGTCTGGGTTAGCCCCCATGTGACTAGCCACGCATGGCTAACTGCAGACACAGCCCCAGAGACTGCTGCTGGCCACTGCAATAGCTGCGCTAGGCTAGTTTAAACAGGTTTCTGTGGTGACAATGACTCCTCACTATGTGATATTTGATGCTTTATGCTGCAGTGATGCAGGAGCCGAACTGGCAAAGCCGCAAGGCAACAGTGAGCAATATCTTCCCCTGATTTCAATAAATTGTCTGTCAGAGATCCAGGATTGTAGCCGCCACAGACATGCTGCGTTTGAACTTGGTGTGTTTTGTCTTTTTGACCTTTGGAGGAGGTCAAGGCTTGTAGCAGCTGAGTGCAGGCAGACACTTTCCCTTTCCAAGTCTGTGCTTTTAATTATCGGGAATTTACTAAACAATGTGGGTGATACGGTTACGTTTCAGCTGAGGATCAAGCGGATTTTAGTTGCTGTATTTATGTATTAAAAGGCTCTAACATATTCACATTTGCAGCATGCTTTGTGCTGTGTTCGCTGTGTTCCAGTGACTTAAGCATATAGAGCTCTTTTCTTCATTCTCCTTCAGCGTTGCCCCCCACAAGTCTCTGGAAGCAATTAATTTATGCTCAGAATGCTTGTTAAAGTCACCAGTACATGTCAGGATATTAACCGTTTGGGGTTTGGAGAAAATAACATTACAAATGTCTGAAATCCTATTAGTGAATTTCCACAAGCCTTTGGGTGTGGAACATTTTATTCATTTTGGCTGCACACTGTTCGAAGGAAGAAAACCTGGTACAGCATGTGCCTCAGTGTTTCATTGGTCTTGTGTCGTCAATAAAAAGATAGAAAAGAGAAAGACTGCGTTTAGCTTTTTGAGGCTTATTTCTTGGTATATAATTCGCTTGAACTCCTTGCCAGCTTCTATGTAATTATGCATTACTCTGCAAAGGCTTGAATGATTCATCGAATGTAGTGCAGTATTGCACCGTCCCTAGTAACAGTTTAGGATCTAAAAATAACATCCTCACAGGAGAGCGAATGCAAATATCATGAGTCTATTTGATGTTTCCCTTAGAAATTTATGGAGTGAAATCACTTTTGATTTGCTCCTCGTATTGTCTGCTCACTCTTGTGCACCGTCACCGTATGACTAAAGATTTTTTAAGTCGCAGAGGCCGACAAATTGTGTTGTTCAGCGGTCTATTTTAGTACAGGAGTACAAGACAGTTCTGTCTGTGTTGAACTTGATTGCTGCCTCATTCATCATCACAGGCTGTTTGTTGAGTATTTCGAAGCAGAGTAAGTTGCCCTTGTCCTTGGCCATTATGCTAAACAGACTGACTGCTGCGACTGTCAGAGCAGAGAACTGGCCTGCTCTCATTGAGATGCCTCCAGAGGCATGTAACCAGGCAACTGGGCAACTGTGGGGACCACGAGGGGTGCATCTACAGATAGCAAGGGACCACATATTTACTCTGTTTTTCTGCCTCCTGCTCACTCATTCACGTTTCCACTCGCAGACGTTCAGGGAGGCATTGTCGAAACCCCTTTATTGTAGATACAGAAACAGCATTTAGGACGGAACAAAAAGGCCTTTCTTGTGCTGGGCAATCTTTTCCATTGATGGATTCATACAGAGGTCTTCTCAGTGCACGGCAATCATATGCATGGTTGTAACAGTCTGTCATAGTGGAAACTTCAGCCGTCTCAGTGTTGCTCAACTGGTTCTTATTGTCACGTACAGAGAGAAGCTTTGTTTATTCTCCCTGTGTACATATGCAAGTATTTATAATCCACAGATGTGAACTCAGCAGTAGTTTAGGTTGACATGCTATACGCTAAACTGAACTGCTTCGACTGTCACAATGCTGGAAAAGGCTGGTTGTTTGTTGGCTTTCTGCGAAATTATCTTGTTATACGGTGATTTTTATTGTATTATTGATTGACAAATTTCTTTTATCCGGCTGTTATTCTCAAGCAAATTGAAATCAAAGACTTACAAAATGTAGTTGTAATAAATAGCTATTGATCTGTTTATTTCTTTCAGCCCCGGCTTGATCATTTTAGGAATTTAGTGTATATTTGCAATACCAGGACATTCCAAATGCACCAAATCAATCTGTCCTCTGCTCTGACTTGATATACGATTCACATTCAGCAGCCTCTTAGCCCCGGGATTTACGACGGCCTCACAATAAACAGTATACGGATGACACAGAATGTGATTTGTATTCCTTTTCAGTGTTAATGTAAGACTGTAAAAGTGATGTTATTACTTTATTGGATGCTTTTATTAGCTGCAATCCCTAGGAGCAGCCTACTGAAATATCAATAGAGGCTGCCCAGGAGGGAGTCCAGTCGTTTAGCTCTGGTCAAAAAAAAAAATCTACCACTGAGAAGATTTATAGGAAACCGTCAAATTCAAGTTTACTTAATAATGAGATGTATGAGTTGAACAAAACGACACCTGAATGTTTCCTGGACAACGAATACCTAGTTGTAATGAGAGGAATCTAATTCGACAAGTATCGATTTCCGTATCTGTAAGCCCCGTGGTTATAAATACCACATCAAGTATATTTTCAAAATTCTTGACATGAACATAATTGTTCTTCATTCTCAGACTATGAACAAGAGCAGCAGTTTTCCAGACCTCATACACAGAGACCACAGTAATCTTGTAATCGAAAGAATGCTTGCAATTTGTTTTCTCAAGACAAACTTCTCTGAAGGCTCGCTCAGCACAATGCATTTTGAGAAGCTGACCTATTTTATATTTTCCGTGCTGTCTGCTGCAATCATCAGACGTGCATCTCATATGCACGTGTGCTACCCCAGCGTTTAGACACCCCCTCCCTCCCACCACACACACACACACACACACACACACACACACACACACACACACACACACATACAGACAGCAGACAAATGCACTTTGACATCCGGTTTTATCCAATTATGATGACTTTCTTCTTTTATTAGTGCTTGTGCTGGCTTAACTGTATCCTCACATATTTGTGTTTACATGCTTCACTCGATCCGCTGCTGAAACGCTGTGGGTTTAGTGCTGACCTGCAGCACTGTCTGGCAGGCAGAAGTGAGGCCCAGCATGTAAGCCCACTCTCTCAGAGAGGCTTTATTTATTCTGAAGACGGTCTCTCCTTTTGATTCGCAGAGATCCGTAACCAGCTGGTGGAGCAGTTCCGTTGTCTGGAACAGCAGTCCGAGTCCCGGCTGCAGCTGCTGCAGGACCTGCAGGAGTTCTTCCGCCGAAAGGCCGAGCTCCAGCTGGAGTACTCCAGAGGCCTGGACAAACTGGCCGAGCGCTACTCCTCCAAGATCCGCACCTCCAGAGAGCACCAGCACTTCAAGTGAGTCCCTCCAGACTGTGTAAAGCAGTCTGTGTCCAATGTGTCTGCCTGTTAAACCACATATTTTATATTGATCACCAGCGCTGGACAGACAGATGAAAGCAGAGACAGAAGAAAAGTGAGGGGGGGCGGGATAAACAGCAAAAAAGGAGAGGAGGGATGGAAGCAAAAGAAATGACCTGAAATGAAGCCAGGGCCAAGGAAGCCTGTGGCCTCGGGCTGCTGTGTTCCTCCCAACTAGGTCAGACTCTTTATCCATCCCCCGTCTTTTCTCTGTGGCTGTCATTTCATTTCCATTCTCAAACAACTTCACACCAGACTGCTAACCCAATGTATTTTCTCAATGGGCACAGTAAATACATGAAAGCTTCATTTAGGAATCTGGACAAACAAACAAGAGCGGCTGTTTTACCCAGATCGACTTCAGTAGTTTTTACTGGATGTGAGATCAGCGGTCATGAAACAAACATACCCTGCAGCACGCTGAGGAGCTGCTTCGGAGACGAGGCCTGCAGCAAACCCTGACTTTTGGACTGTGTTCTGATTGTATGTGCTGCTCATGTCTGCGTGGTTGATTAGAATCCCTGAGCATAAATAGGAGATAATGGAAAACAACAGGGATGAGCAGCAGAAGTATGCTCACTTCAAATATGGTACATAAAAGTTTGCAAATAGGCTGAAAGATGAATGAATCAAACCATATTTGTACAGCTCTGTTTTTGCATTTCAGAGTGCTTTAAAGATTTGTTGAAAACTGATAATAAGAGTACAAATTTGAGATTTATGCCTCTGAGAAATTGATATTACAAAAAGATTTTTCAATTAAGCTTTGAAAGCTCTGGAAAGAAAACATTGAGTGTCACATTAAAATCTGCCCTAAGCAGCGTTGGATAAGCAATGCAGAAAATTTCACATGTAGTACTACAGAACATGTGAGATAATTGATTCATGACGGCTGTACGCTCCTTCATGTGACCTGGCTGCGTCAGTCAGGCATAACAAACATGTTGGTTTATTCAGGAGAGGTCCTTCCATCTCTCTTTCAGTCTCTCCAGCCAATTGGACGTAAAGCGTAATCATGTTGGAGAGCTCGCCGTCACTGGGATGTTGATAAATGGAGCATTCCCTCATAGGGAGACCCCTGTTTAGAAAAAAAAAGCTCACATTGCATGACTTGCCTCTGCACCCCACCACTGTCCCAGATTCTCCTGCGTCACATTAAATGGTCATCATCATGTCTGTCTGTCAAAAGCTGGATTCGTACTCGCAGACTAAAACGGTGTGACGAAGTCTTTATCATTAATAATACGGTGCAGCCTTTCCCCTGGAGTTACAGAAGGGACTTTTTTTTCTTATCAGTGATCCTTTCAGATTTTAATTTCTGTCTCTAATAAAGGCGGCTGTCAGGGAGCATTTTTTAAAAACCTCATATAGTTAAATGGCTGCAGGAAAAATAATGACTCTGTGTACGCTTGCAGTTTGTTTTCCACCAGTTGTAAGTGCGGTACGTGGTTGAATTGCCAGCAAACTCAGCTGAGTGTTGCGTTTATCTGATGCGGAGAGCATGTCGCGATATCGTTGTTCTCATTGTAGGCTGTCAGGTGTAAAACCTCCTTCTGTCATCTTCCATGAACAGTTTTGACATCAACTCCTTTTGTGTCCTGAACACTACTGCCTCATACTTATTCAGGAGCAGCCAACAGCCAAACATTTACATTCAGGTTGCTGCCATCCCGTGTCCAGGATCAAACACCTGCTGTGCTTGAAAGGAGGCCTGTAGGGATGGTTTCGTCTTGTTTTTTTTCAAAGAGTTAAAGGATGAAAGGAAAAGCAAAAAGGAGATGCTGATACCCAGCACTCCAGATTACCTTTAGGATCACATGAGAACATCTCTTTTAACTTTGTACAGAACAGCAGTCTGAAAGGTTTTAAGTTTGGACCACTTTTTCCAACATAATTCGTCCAGACAGGAGGACAGAGTCAAACTGAGCTTTAAATCTAACCAGATATAACCGCAAGCATGAAAAAAGCCAAATGTTGAATGATGAAAATATAAAAAACAGGGTTCAGATACAGACTAATTGAGGTTGATTTAACTTCTGAAACAAATAAGCAAAGTTAAAATGAAAATAAGTCAGTGTAAGTTAAGTGTCTTCTTAAACTTCAGCATTATTTTGAATGCACGAACTAGAACGGGGGCGCCATACCTCCTTTCTTCTCTGGTAGCATTAGCTGAAGATTAGAGTGAGCTTCTCCGAGACGGGGAAAAAAAACAGCCATAATTCACTTCAAAAAGAAAATGAAAGCGTAAATACAATTCTCCGAGGATGGAGATGATCAAAGTTTTGACGCGGTTGACAGAAAACAAGTGAAGAGTTCTCTTTCAGTGTGATCTTCAAAACTAAGATTAGAGTCAAAAATAACTTCTGTATTTCAGATTCACATGAAGATGCTGCGCTGCATCCGTGTTTTTTGTTTTTTAGACGACAAAGTACAGAGAGTCCAACCGTACAAGTACAAAATTACTGGACATAAATCTATAGACAAGAATCAATCGAGACTTGTTAAGAAGTTTTTAAATGCTACACTGTTTTAAGGGCACATTAACCTGCATGTTAGATGAAAATGACATGTGATCAATCTCTATTACTGGACCAGGTGATTGTAGTGAGAAAAAAGAGCTGTCACATTGAGGTTCCCAACACCGAGAAATAGCAAAGGAATCTATGAAATGTCTGCTATGGAGATGTAAATACATTTAATAAACAATCTCTATTGAATTATCTATGACACTTAACATAGTGCTTTCTGTACAGTTTGCATAATAAAAGCCAGAGTCTTCACTAAATATTATTTGCAGTTTGACCAATAAATAAGAGACTGAGCTTTAATATAAATGCGTTTGATTATTATTATTATTGCACATCGATGGCCTGTTGATTCTGTGTCCCAGTGGCTGCATGTTTCAGACACCCTCTGTGCATATCATATTGTAATATTATCTTGTTTCTAAACTATCAGGACATTGGTCGGGTCAGTTTATTGACTTGAAAACCTGCAGCTGCTGCAGCTAGTATTGTATTCTGCTTGAAAAGGCACCTTTCAGTGAGGCACATTATTGATACCTACTGAGGTCATCATCTCATCACTGCTGGTTGTTTAATCCATCTTTGCTGAGTTTGCTGCTTGAGGTTTGGGATGGTACGTTGTTGCTGCGTTTGGTGTTTTTGTTCAGTATTGTGGTACAATCGGAATATGTGCGTTGTTTCTTCTTTGTCTACATAAGAAGGAGCTAGCAAGATGACAACTCATATTATTATTGGTGGCTTGGTGGTTAGCACTGTTGCCTCGCAGCAAGAAGGTCGCTGTCCTAGTGAGGACACTCGGGATCTTTCTATGTGGAGTCTCCATGTTCTCCCCATGCAGCGTGGGTTCTCTCCGGTTTCTCCAGCCTCCTCCCACAGTCCACAAACATGTTAAGGTTAATTGGTGATTCTAAATTGTCCGTGAGTGTGCTTGGTTGTCTGTCTCTAAGTGTAGCCCTGTGATAGACTGGTTACCTGTCCAGGTGAACCTGCCTTCACCCTGAGTCAGCTGGGATAGACTCCAGCTCCCCCGCAACCCGAGTGAGGATTAAGCGGTGTATAGATAATGGATGGATGGATGGATAGCCATAAATTCTACCTTTACAAGCAGTGATCATTGTGCATTATGGGGGAGGCTATGGCAGGAAGGATGGCACACTGACCAACACACTAATGACTCCATAGCAACTTATTGCAGGTTTGATATGTGGATGCAAATCAGCAGAGACGGCTATCTACATCTGAAGTGCCTTCTGAACGTCCGCTTCCCTGTCAACAAAGATATGCAAACAGTCAACGTTATTCATCCTGACTTTAATCTTCTCTTTTCATAAATCAGTAAAGGAGAAGCGGACTTGGATTCGGTTTGAATCCCAGCATATGTCATCGATTGTCCAGCAGAAGAATGTGTTTATAGACACAGCTTTTAAGCAGCCTTTGCATAACAAGTAATATGATACGGCATTTTTTATACAGACGCTATAAAAAGTATTTGGACGTTTTCCCTGTTTTATTGGTTTTCAACACTGAATCATGGTCAATTTAATTTGACTTTCTTTTGATGAGAATTTACAAAAACTGATTTTTCATGTCAAAGTGAAACCAGATTTCTACAAAGCAACGTCAATTATTTAAAAATATAAATAATGTACTATAATATGAAACAAATAACTGCCTAAGGATTCATAACTTTTTGAAGTGACTCACCACACGTACAGCAGGTCGATGTAAGAAGTCACACAATTAGTGAAATGAAGATCATCCAAGTGCAGTGAATGTGTGAACTGGTGACTCATGGCTGTAACTACAACCATGAAGACAAAAGAACACTAAAAGCAACTTCCTGGAAAGGTTATTAAAAGGCACAAGTCGGGGAATGAATACAAGGACATTTCCAAGCCACTGAGTAGCTCTTGCATAACAGTTAAAATCTATCATTGAGAAATGGAAGGAACATTTCACATACATGAGTCTTCCTGGAAAGAAACTAAAGAGGCCACCAAGACTCCTATGACTCCTCTGAAGCTGAAGTAGGTGACGCTGTGCATAAAACTGTTCACCAGTCAAAGCTTTCTGGGCGAGCGGCAAAGAGAAGGTCACTGTTGGGGAAAAAAAGCTTGTATTAAATCTTGGCTAGAGTTCACCAGAAGGCATGTGTTAGACTTTGAAGTCAGCTGGAAGAAAGTTATTTAGTCTGATGAGCTCAAAATGTAGTGTTGTGGCCATCAGATACCAAACACCATCTTGTACCCATCACTGTGACTGGCTTGTAACGCTTTCAGAGGAGTCGTAGGTGTCTCCTCCCAAATGAAATTGACCGTGATTTAATGTTGAGAAACACTAAAAGGAGACGAGAGGATGCATACTTTTATAGGCGCTGTATGTAGTCACAGTGGTTAGGAAAAGACTTAAACGCTCTCTAAAGACAAAAGACAAGAAGAAAACAACTCTTTAGTACGAGGATAATTGAACTCACATGCTCTCTTGAGCAAAGCGGCTGTCAGCATGCCGCCTGTCTGTGTGTGTCAATGCGTGCCAAGGAGTGTGCTAGTGAACTGTACGACTGCCTCCTTTTTTGTTAATTCCTCACCACATGTGCAGTGACCTCCTGATCGTACCATGTAAAGCCCCAGAGCTGGTACCAGATGATAGAGCCGAAGCCTCTTGCAGTAAGAAAGTCTTCATCGAGCTTCATGTTTAAATACATGCCAGCGCTCGAGTGCCAAACGCTTTGCTCAAAGCTGAAATCAGTCATGCACCATTTGGTGTGTGTAGGGCATTTGCTGCTTTTTTTACTTTGTGTTGCAGCTAATAATTAAAATTTTCCAGTTCAGGTTGGGTGGTCTGAAATTACAGTTAAGTATTAAGTGTCCCTTGAAGTCATAACCTTAATTCAGTATTTACATGCTAACGACGTCTTCCCCTTGCTGTTTCAGAAAAGACCAAAACCTCCTGTCCACTGTGAACTGCTGGTATTTGGTGCTGGACCAGACTCGCCGGGAGAGCAGAGACCACGCCACTCTCAGCGACATCTACAACAGCAACGTCATTGTCCGTTTGGCGCACGTGGGCGAGGATGTCATCAGACTTTTCAAAAAGGTCAGAACGGAATGGATGCAGGCTCGCAACCCTGACCGTTACTAACGCACACAGCCACAGAACTCATCTGCTCGAATCGCATGACTGATGCCCACAGCTGGGAACTTAATGCCACGCCAACAGTACAAATGTGTTTGGATGTAGGGCACATAAATGTCAGGATATACAGCATATTTCATGCCATGTGGTCCTCAAACACGATGTTCCCTTTGAAGACTAAACTGAGATGATTTTTACTCGTGTAATTAGATTTGCCGTGTAATTGTCTCTTGATGTGCCCACTAATATTTAATCAGTGCTCTAATTGTTTTACACTTTTTGCATGAATAGATGTCCTGGAAACTTCTTACAATAAGTTCCCCACTAGGTTTATCAGTGTTTTTGAGCTTTTTGGAAGTGTCCACATAAAGCTGATCCCATCGTTTTGCCAGTCTACATATCGTACCCATTTCACTCCCTCTTGAGACTCTATTTAAACCTCAACACTCTCGTCATCCCTCCTCTTACTCGCCTTATTTCTCGCCAAATTCACATGAAGTTAGTCTCATCATAGAATGCACTCAGTCTTCCTAACTTTTGTCATGCCTCTGAGTGTGTATACTTAACGTATGGTACCGATGAGAGTAGCAGAGTGGCTGTGGAAAGGCAACTGTGATGAACAAACTACTTTGGGGATTTCAAATCGGTATCGTTTGACAGTAGCAGGAGTCCGCAGTAATTTATGCCCTCTAGGGGGCTCTGCACTTTTTCGACGGAAGCCTTGACTCCAGTGAGATGGCTTGTGGCCAGCACAAAGAAAAGAACTAATAACTGCCTGCAGAAAAACTCCCTTTGCAAAAAGTTAGCTCAGATTGTGCCAAAGTTCTCCACAACAATAATCCTGTTATGCTCAAGCATCTTGGTTCAGCTGCAGTGCAGTCTCGATGTTAATAAATTACACATGCTGGGAAGGGAATGAATCAACTCTGGCTTTTGTTAAGACAAAGTTAAAACGCACTGAATATGCTGAAGTTGGATTCTTGTCACATGTGAAAGTGCAAGGTTGCTGTTTTGACAAGTGGTCCCTGAGAGGTGACAAAAAACAGGATTGATCGGGCTGAACGTCGCTTCACATCCCCTCAACAGGATTTCCAGAGTGACTCTCCACTGGCAGCATTCCTCCTCTCGGACTATAAGCCCTATTGTGGGACATGTCCAATTCATCATAGGCTCTTATCCCCTGTAACTGAGCTGAAACTGTGACTCCATGGGAAATGTTCTGCAGCTACTGCACTGTTCTATTTTTGTCTGCATGAGCACTTTGGGCATTGTATTAGATCTTTTCTGGTGCAGAGTAATGACAGCATTTCAGCGCCTGCTGACATCCCTCACATACAAAATAAAACTGGCACACAGCCTTCAAGTTTTTCACATGCAGGAAAGCAGTTCTGTTAAGCAACCCAGTTCCTGGTCTCAGATGCTTGAATACCTGTCTTCATTTCTCCTTTAACTGTGGTATTATTGCCACCTATAAACTGTCACCTGTTTTTCCTCTTTTGCAGAGTAAAGACATTGGAGTGCAGATGCACGAAGAGTTGGTGAAAGTTACCAATGAACTCTACACAGTGAGTCAAACAAACACCGTTGTCCTTGCTTACCTAACATTTGTACCATTCTTTTTTTGTTTTGCTTCTCCCTTGTGTTGGCTGCCTGTGGCATATCAATCCTCGAGCCAGACTTTTTTCAGATCTAAACCTGTAACCTGTGAAGCAGCTGGCCTGACACTGCACATAGCAGATATGCCTTATCAGCAGAGCAGCCCTTAACAGGTCATTTCTTCCCCCTCCCGAGGTCGTGAAAGGAGGAAATTTACATTCTTCCTCCCTCTGTGAATTTCTACATCATTTGAAGGAGAGAGTGTTCTTGCCTCTAGCTGCGCTTCAAGCAGACTCAGCAGTCTGTTTTGCAGAGGTGCTCTGTGCTCACAGCAAACATGAGCCACTGTAATGTTTTCAGCTAATATTACATGTAATCAGACGCCTCTGCTTGTGCGATGTGGTGACATTTGTCACTCTTCGTGGATTGTCATATGATGTGCTCTCATATGGAACGCGTGTCCGTGGAAACGCCTGTACATAGATACGAAACACTGAACACGCAGGCGTGGACCGTGTGCTGGTGTAGATAGAAAACATCTGATGCTGCTGCAGCTTCATTTGGCTGCAGAAAATGAATTGAAACAGTGATATCATCTGCTGTATGTGGGACAACAAACTCACCAGAGTGTTCTCCTCTGGGTCTCAGTGACACCATGATCTGTAGTTATTAATTCAAAAGATGATTCAAAGCGTGGAGCTGGTAAAATACTAATTAAAACTATATAAAAATGGACAGAACAGACCAAAACATACAACATTAACACATATAAGGCAACGATGCAAGTTACTTTAGGAGAACAGAGAAGGAACAGGATTTCTAATTGAACATCCTACCTCATATCTAAAACAATAGAGCAGTCTTAATATTAAGTTTCGTACATCTTGAAATAGACTGACACTTGCATCCTCCTTAATGTTTGCAGTAGTTTTCATTTTTAGATGAATTGCAATTCAGTCTAATGGACTAGAACAAGCTTATTTTAAGATACTTACAGTACACCTATTTCTTTTTTTAACTGAATGATTTAATTTCACTTTTTGCTGATTGTGAGACCCAACCTTTGGCTGCTTGCTGCAGATTTAATCACTTGCCTTCCATCTGAGTTGTTATTGGGTAAATACTCCCGGTGATCAATCAGAGATAATTGAAAAACCTTGGGCAAGGTTGGGTCCGTTCGTTAGAGCTCTTTTATCACTGTTCTGTAAAACTGACGGTGACCTCAAACTGTAATTACGCCCTACTTTGACAGCCTCTATAATACTTTTAATTGAAATATTTGAAGTTCTGATTTCTTTTCTAAAGAGCTGTGAGGGAGCAGAAAGCGGCTCATCACCGATGAAGTCCTTTTCAGATTTTTGCAAATTACAGTTTATTTACAGAATAGACTTTATAAAAGCGGTAGCGTAACGACAAAATAGAACCGAGTATCAAAAGCATTTCTGCAGCTTCGGTGGATGTTGATCATCTTTTTTACTCGTAAAATGATGTTTCGGTCGAGTGAATGTGGAGCAAATAGATTGGAAGCAGAAATGCTGGCACGATACACTACAAAGCACGTGAAAAATATCCTCACATGTAACATTATACAGCACGTTTAACATTACTGCTGTACTGGTATTGATTTTTCCTCTCTCTGATTCATGCATTATTAAATGCCTGTCTGCAGCTCCCACACGCGGCACAAGGAACAGCAGGAGCCTGTTCAACTTTGGGTTTGATAAAGTTTCACAGCTTAAACGAAATGTTTAATTTTAGCAGTTATGCGTTAAACAAATGTCCACCGGGCTCGTCTCTGGTATTGACCCGCTGCTTTCTTTTTGTGGGAACCGAGTAGTTTGTTGTTTGCTGTGTAGCAGAGAAGGTTTGCTCGCTGTCACTTTGTAACCTCCTTCCTCCCCTGCTGATCGATCTCGCCGTCCTTTGCACGTCCAGTTCAGTCGGGGTTGCTAGGAAACCAGAACTTGAGAACCAGTGATGGAGAAGCGGCCGTATGACTGTGCTGTTGATTTAGGGGTTGCAAGTTAAACATTTACATGCGGTCTCTTCGATAAATCTCGCAGGTGGGAGTGTGGATTGTTTTTGGACAACATACAGCTCGTGCTTGACATTGCTGAGATCTTTTTGCGTTGTGCTGCACTGTGGTGAGGACACTGAGACATAACAATGCAGACACACCCAGCACAGCAACACCTCCGGCTCAGTTGGGAAATGTCATTAAAAATATGACTCTCCTATGAGCACAATGAGTAATCTTTACGCCCTCGTGTTTACGTTTGTGATGAGCAGAGGGTTCACATGAGTTCATATGTAACCGCGTATTGTCTTTTCTTCATCATAACCTGATCATTGAACAACAATGGAGTACATCTGCATAAATTAGCCTCATTTGGAGTAAATTGGAGAATGTTTTACACATCAATTATTGAAAGCTTTGTCACTTTTTCCATTTATTTTCTCCTGTTTTGCACCTCATTTTCAAAAGGACAAGAAATGGTTGCAAGGCATCATTTACTTCAGCTCATCCATCATTGCGCAGCTTAATCAACAAGTCCCCCTGTTATGTAGAGCTGACAAAATGAAGCACGATAGGCTTAAGATTTAAGGTGTGGTTTGCTTGGCATCACATGTAGCACTACCCTGCAGTTAAACGGGGTGTTAATGTAATATTTTAGCTTGTGAATGGGTTCATACCTGCTGGTCATCTCGGGCTTTTCTGTGCCTACGTGGGTTTCCAGCTTCCTCCCACAGCTGTGTCAACTGGTAATCCTGATTTTGCCGTAGGCGTGAGCGTGCAGGATTGTCTGTCTCTGTGCGTTAGCCCTGTGATAGACTAGCGACCGGCCTCTTGTCCATTTTGAGTTGGGAAAGGCTCCAGCACACTGCAACCCTCTACAGGATAAAGGATGTGTAGCTGATGAAGAGACGAATGGATTCTACATGACATGGATATCAATGTCAAAAAGCAAATTATAAAACTGCTGTACATATCATCAGCATCACCCTTCACTGTGCCTGTGTTACTGTTGAACAAACGCTGCATTTTAAAATGTCAAAACATCCACTTTTCTGGTTATTCATGTTCTATCAAAGTCACATCTCTCTGAACAAATGCTCTCCAGTTTCACCGTGATGAAAAGTCTCACCTCTGCTTCTCACAGGTGATGAAGACGTACCACATGTACCACACTGAGAGCCTCAGCGCTGAGAGCAAGCTGAAAGAGGCGGAAAAACAGGAGGAGAAGCACATCGGCAAGGCCAACGACATCAGCACCAGCCTCCTGCGTTACGGTCACGACGATCGTCCACAGCGACGGAGTTCTGTGAAGAAGATGGAGAAAATGAAGGAGAAGGTCTGTTTGGGCTCCTACACATGATCGATGCATGTGATGCACTGTATAAACGACACGTCTACACTTGAGTGCAACAAATCTGTAAATGTATTTGTAATAAAAGTGTCATATTTCACCCATTTCTGTAGAAACGATAGTGGAAATGTCGTTACAAGAAGCCAGTCTCTACACTATTAGTACATATATTGACAGATCATATAAGATAGAATCAGTTTATCATTGTAATGCTTTCTTTGAGCACATTAGGAAGCCATTTTGATCTTGCACTGATGGGACTCGCTCTTCCTTTTCTCTCCCCAGAGACAAGCCAAGTACTCTGAAAACAAGCTGAAATGCACAAAAGCCCGGAACGACTATCTTCTCAATCTGGCAGCTACCAATGCCCTGGTGGCCAAATACTACATCCACGATGTTTCAGACATGATAGATGTAAGATGACTCCTTTTCGTGCCAGTTCTTCTTTTTTTTTTTTTTTGCAGTTTCAGCAGCAGATCTTTTATTGATTTATAATTAATAAATAATGGCGTTTACTTCCTATCCTCAGTGTTGTGATTTAGGGTTCCACGCGAGCCTGGCACGCACCATGAGAACCTACCTGTCTGCAGAATATAGCCTGGAAACGTCTCGCCATGAAGGTTTGGACCTACTGGAGGGAGCGGTGGACGCCATGGACATCAGAGGAGACAAGCTGAAGTTTATGGACACACATAGCCAGATCTTTTGTCCTCCGGCACGCTTTGACTATCAGCCACACATGGGGGATGAGGTAAGCCACATAAGAGGGATAGGGACGGTTTGTTTGTAGGTTTTAACTCTCATTATGTGCATAGTCCTCTGTGTTAAATCATCCCCCTCTCTCTCTCTTAATCCTAGGTGTGCCAGGTGAGTGCACAGCAGCCTGTCCAGACAGAGCTCTTGATGCGTTACCACCAGCTGCAGTCTCGCCTGGCCACACTGAAGATAGAAAATGAAGAGGTGAGAGGTTCTGTGCACACAAGTCTTAAAGGGATTCGGTGTCAGCAGTTCTTTTTAAAACGAGGCAAGCTCGCTCCGAGTGTTATTCAGAGCAGTGTCCTTTTGTTGAGAGGGGCACACATGGCTGAGTAGACCGAGTCATTCGTGTACAATCATTCATTTTTACTGCACGTACTCGACACGTGCAGTCAGTTCACAAGCACAAGATCAGACAAGGTGTTGAAAATGAGTTTAAATCAGTAGATGAGTGTAAATTAGAGCCAGACTGATTAAATATGTGGCCTATGCTGAGTGAACAAACACCTCTGCTTGTTTTATGTTTTAAAATGTTTATAATGTTGTAATGACAGACAGCCTTTGTGGCCCACTGCTGCTGGAAAATGACGCCGAAAACTCAGAGAGATTGTGCTCAGGATGGGAAAAAACAATCAGACAAGATGAAACGAAGCTTCAGAATAGAACAGGAATAATAATACTGGGGGAATTATTTGTTTGTTTAAAGTATAGACGTTAAAAACTGTTGGGAAACAAGTTGTTGAGTCACGTGTAAAAATGCAGAGGTCACTGCCTGATTGCAAAATACTGCGCTATGAAATCTTATCATCCAAATCAGGTGAGTGTTGCCACATGTAGCTGAGCAGGAAAACGTCCCAGAGATGCATATCTGCTGCTCTTTATGCAGAACAGCCTATAAAATGATGCAATGTTCACAGGAACATGAGTCTTGTATGAGAAACTGTTTGGTGTTGTGCAAAATGTTTCCCCTCTTTCCATGAAGTCTGGAGCTGCAGTCATCTGCATTCGAAAGCTCGTTAGTTAACATTGTTTGTTCAATTCTTGCAAAAGCCACAGTGTGGAAAGAAAAAGTTGTAGTTTAACTGCAGTTATTGGCCAGATGCAGTGCGAGAGTAAAGAAGCAGTAGCCTTCCATATTAGTATGGATCCATACCTGTCTTTTTTTGTGCAGACTAACCAACTGAGATATATAAGATAAGATAAGATATGCCTTTATTTATCTCACAGTGGAGAAATTCACGTTGTTGATAGCAGCATTAAACACAGAGATACACATATACGAGACAGAAAAAAAAAGTACATATAAATATAAGAAATAGTGCAAACAAAAGAGAATATGCAAACAGAATATGAAAATGGGCTTCTGAATGGGGGGTACAAAGATATATTGTTGATTTGTGGATTTTGGAGTTGCTGCTGCTGCGTTTGGCTTCATACTATGGACGTGAAACTCATAGCCGTCCTTTCTTTCACCTCTTTGCAAGAAAATAAAAAGCAAGTTTTCTAAAATGTTGAACTGCTCCTTTAGGAAATGTCAAACACAAAAACAGAATTTGAAACACTGCGTCTGTATTAGAGCCCTCTGAAACATTTCTGCCATTTTTAGACTGATCACTCCTCAAAGAGCAGGTATTTGTCTTGTTTGTCATTCCACCTGAGGTGTTTCGGTACCTCGTTCGGCTGTGCTATATTTTAAACCGGGCTCAGCCACCGACACCCTCACATCTGCCACACCGGCGCGTAACAACAAGCAACCGGTCTTCAGACCTGTCACCCTGCATTTGCATTCATCTTTAGTCTGACACTGATCTGTGAGGTCGTCCCTCATCCAGCCTCCTGCCTCCAACCGGGGGTCACCCCAGCGTGGTCTCTGGCCTGCCGGCCTGCAGTCACCAAGGCCACTGTGACTCAGAGGCCTGTTTAAAGGTCACCAGAGTGTGTGTGTGTGTGTGTGTGTGTGTGTCAGTGTCTGTCTGTTATGAATATGGAAACGCACACTCCCTCCCCGTCTGGCTCACATGGAAGGAACACGGTTAATCTTTTATGTCACGATGCATCATGCTAGGAAGCTAATTACTCTGTTGCTTACTGTGTGTCAGTCAAACTGCTGCGTGAATGGCCTGCAGCGGCTTCATCTCCGCTGCCTTGTTTACACCGTAGCTCGTTGGTGACATTGAGAAGAGCATTTAGAAATATGCACATTAGGTATACGTGTTTATTGTTTTGTGCGTACCGATCCCCAGCCTCCTGCTTTTGTTTTGCATTTCATACATTACAAAGATGCTGTAATTGTGAATGTTGTTAATGTGAAAGTCACGTGTTTGCATGTTGTGTGTGTGTGTGTGTGTGTCAGGTGAGGAAGACTCTGGACGCCACCATGCAGACCCTCCAGGACATGCTCACCGTGGAGGACTTTGATGTTTCCGAAGCCTTCCAGCACAGTCAATCCACAGAGTCGGTCAAATCGGCTTCCTCTGACTCCTACATGAGCAAGGCAAACATCGCTAAGAGGCGAGCCAATCAGCAGGAGACCGAGGGCTTCTACTTCACTGTGAGTTCTCAGGCGACTGAGGGCGCTGGTGCATTTCTACACGACAACATACGAACAACCCTGGAATCATTTGTGTGTTTTATCCATTTTCAGAAATACAAGGAGTACTTGAATGGCAGCAATCTCATTGTGAAACTGCAGGCTAAGCATGACCTTCTGAAGCAGACGCTGGGAGAAGGTGAGCCATGAATTAGAGGGAATCTACCAGCCTGCCAATGACAGGAAGCATCCGTGCAGTATATCACTAGCAGTGGAAGAGGTTCCCAGGCTGTGGGGAGTGCTTTCTATACATGTGGAGCTGAGGAGCATTTATAAGGAATTAGTTTTAAATATCATATAACGTGAAATCATCCTGTTTCATTCATGTGACAGTTGGACATATAACGAGGTCACTGGCTAAACAGAACCCTGCAATTCTCAATGAGACGTGATTTGCTTGAGGCCTACATTATCCCGTTTCTGGTTAATATGAAGACATTAAAGCATAAAGGTGACTAAAGATGTTTTCATGTCAGTATGTTGCTACCTAATAATCTTGCAGGCGTGTTCTTTGGGTTAATGGGTAATATGAAGGTGTAAGACTCTCTGGATCATAAATCTGCATTAAGTTAATGGTACAACTTGTGTCAACATACAGTAGCATATACTGTGGTGTATTAAACAAATTAACATTTGATATATTGTGAAGATGAGATAATTCAGAGTAGATCAAAATAGAATGCAGCAACCTCAAACCAGACTGTCAAGCAGAAAGACCTCGGACTAGTCGTACTTTATTTGAAGGCTTTTTCTTGCCGTACTTTGTTCATATATCCCTGATATGCAGTATGCATTAACCTCAGCCAAAGGAGAGAAGAAAAATACGTTTGATGTCGTCGTGTTTCAGCGTCAGACTCGCGCTAGCGTCCGCTTTAAGGTTGGAATTATGTGTGTTTGACATAAAGAAGGATTGTGCTGGAAGCTGCTTTACACATGACTTGATCCCCGAACAAACATTTCTGATTGACTGATCAAAGTGAGGCCTTAATTTGGTTGTGAAATGTGTGTGTGTGTGTGTGTGTGTGTGTGTGTGTGTGTGTGTGTGTGTCTGCTAACGCGCTGCAGATATCATGAAATCATCGCACTGTACAAATCAGCTCCCACAACCTCCCACTCTTGTTGCCCCTGGATACATTTTCACTTTGCAGAGAGAGTAGACAGGCCATCCCCTTCTGGGGCTCTTGTGCCGTTTCTAGGGCGACCGCTGAATGACCGCTGCCTGGCGGTGAGTCAAATGCAGCCATGGCGCTCACCCCATTCAGTCTGGCTGAATAGATGCCCGTTTTCTCATAACACCCCTTTCCGTCTCCATCTGCCAGCCTTGTATAGTCAGCCAGCACTCAACCATACCACTAACTTCTGTGATTGTAAAACCAGCGTATACTAATTTAGTCTCTTTCTCTGCACTTTTTTTTTTCCTTTTAGGGGAGAGGGCTGAATATGGAACAACAAGGTAAGATGTCCAGTGACAAGACGGTGAATAAAGTAGGCGATGATGTGTAAAATCCTTCCTGTGTCCCTGGATATGGCTTAAATGAGCTCCCAGTGTGGGAATAGGGGTTGAGTCTCAACAGCTCTCTAATCTGTTGAACAATGGATTGGAACTAAATTAGAAAAGGTGGTGCTCAGAGCATTTCTTCCCAGTTTTAATCTATAAAAATGGTGCTAAGAAATGAAATGCCAGCGAAATGAATCATGTCACGTTGCTGTTTTGTTTAAGAAAAACAATCGAGTGGGAAGAAAATGAGCAAATATTGACAAGGCGAGCTCACGACTAATTGAATACAAGTTTGACTTTCATTTTGATTTATGGCACATTTCATTGAACGTAATGAAATCTGCATTGAATACGGTGTGGGATAACTCCAGTAGTCGCCTTTACTGACTTTGTTTGCTAGTTTGAAAGAATAGTTTTGGGAAGTGTGTATTCAAATTTGCTTTCATGTCAAGTGTTAAATGAGAAGATTGCTGCCTCTCTCATGACTGGGTGACCGATAACTGAGTGGGTTGGGTGCAAACCAAATGGGCACAAATGCCTTCAAGCAGTGAGTTACTGGTTGGATTCCCAGCTGACCCGGACATTTACTGCATGTCATCTTCTTGCTAACTTTGGACCCAATTTTCTGTCTGTCTCTGCTGTCGCTCATTCGTTTAAAAATGAATTAGAAGAGGCTACAATGAACAGCCTCTTAGCTTAACTTTGCCTAAAGTTTGGTGGCGGGGAAAATCTTTAGAAATTTAGCAGTTTCCTTGAGGTCTTGTACCGAAGGAATTAATAAAGTTTTATTCTAATTCTAATCAAACACAAGAAACAAGGTGAAACTTTTAGAGAACCGTTCCAGTCTTCATTTCTGTAGCTCCACATTTATGGTACAGTCATGAGAAGGGCATCGATCTTCTGGGCTAAAGTTTTAAATGTTTTTCGAAGGTGCAAATGACCTGAAAACAACAACTTTTTAAAGAATACTGTCTGTGTTGTGATGTGCATTTATGCCTATTGCATTATTATTTATCCCTACCAACCCTACAACCCCCACCATCTCCCCAGGCCCCCCACTCTTCCCCCTAAACCCTCGAGAATGCGGAAGTCTAGACCTCGCTCCGTTTTTAACCGTAAGCTGTTTAACGGCAATATGGAGACCTTCATTCAGGTATCAGCCCATCTGTGCCCTCTGTCTCTCCATGAGCTCAGCTGTCCTGCTAGCGGTCCTCGGGGGTTCTCTTGCCTGTGACCACTCTTTTTATCCCGACGTTGTCTCACTCATGCACTGACTTTCCTCTTTGCTCAACGCCTTGTCTTCACCGTTTGGGAAAGATAAGCCGCTCAAACACGCTGTGGTGACGGTTTTTGTTTCCAAAAGAGCGCCGGTGCGAGGTTTGCTTTAACCTTCTTACTCTTGTGAGTTCGCCCCCCCACCACCCCACCCCAACACCCCCGGCCTCCAGACACTGAATTAATTTGGCTTTATGTATGTCAGTTGGCCACGTACCAGCCATGTCAGGCTATGCAAATAAACACATGGCCACATCTGCTCCGATGCTCCATCAAACGGCGGCAGGCGAGCAGGGCATGCGCTGACGCTAGAGGAATCGACGAACCAAAAAATGTGACCACTGATTAATTGTTTAAAGGTTTTAATTTATGGGGATTTGCTGTTTTGATTCTTTTTGTAGGATGATAAACTTCCTTATATCTGTAGCTTTTAGTTTACTGGTAATTTAATGGCCATTTTTTATTTTTTTTTACAAATAGTGAAGCAGTAAATGGAGAAAATAATGCAGAAATTCAAATCTTAATTCATTCAGCCTTGAACTCTTCCCTCTTTTTGGCTGAAAAACACAGTCTGTATCCCCCAGCCCTCTCCCCATCTTCCCGGGTAGCACCTTCCCTCCCGCCCACTCCTCCCCCTCCAGGCCATGTCCTCATGTCTCACGCCTCACAAGGCACTGATGCTTTGGCTATTCTCTCAGGCCAGGCCTCCTCTCTCTCTCTCTCTCTCTCTCTCTCTCTGTCTCTCTCTCTCTCTCATTCTGTACGATCTGTCATGTCTCACGCCTCACAAGGCACTGATGCTTTGGCTATTCTCTCAGGCCAGGCCTCCTCTCTCTCTCTCTCTCTCTCCCTCTCTCTGTCTCTCTCTCTCTCATTCTGTACGATCTGTCTTCTCTCACTAACCTGTTGTGGTTGTTGTTGCCTCTCTTCCTCTGTCTCCGTGCCTTACCGCTCTCTGCCCAGGGGAAGACGGAATGTCCGTGCCAGGAGTCAGGTACTCTGTCCTATAGCAGGGCGGCATCATCACGCTGTGTTCACTGTGTGCTAACCAACATTTCTGTGCTGTTGGCATTCCTGTGAAAGTAGTGATAGCGATGCATGGTGGTGCAAACACTAACACCGATGCACTGATTTTGCACATTTTGGGTTCTGTACAATCAGCTATTTTAATTGATTAACAACGTCTCCTCAACCCTGTGAAGCTAATTTAGTCTGCCTCTGTAAGCTTCTGATCATAACATCTTGCTAGCATGACTGTTTTATTTTTTTATTATTATCATTATTTTCTGTTTAAATGCTTTCCATAATAACACTCTGATTCTGTGTGTAGGATTCAGGGCAGCCGATACCGGTGGTGGTCGAGAGCTGCGTCCGATACATCAACCTGTACGGTATGTTCTGATTCTGTTGTTCATGCTGTTTTTCTGCCAGTAAATCAAATCCTACGTTTCCTCCTCAGTGTGTCAATTTCAGTCTTTGAAATTCTTCACACAAAACATGCTATCTTAGCAGATGTTCAACATGGCTGCCAAGACTGGAAAAAAAAAACTTGAATAATTGCATTTGATTTTTTTTTTACCAAGTCTGTCAGCGTTTTGCTTCTTCTGCTGGTCCTCGTTCATATTCTTGCATTTCCACGAACAAATGAACATGTAACTATAACATAATTGATTATAGAGCTTTTCAATTATTTCTGGTAATTCATACTTGTGTTATCAGTAATAAAATGGCAAATGTGAGAGGACTCAACTGGCTCACTAGATCCATTCTGCACGGACATACCTGGGTTAGTGAGGTTAAATCTATGTTTTGTATAATTTATTGGATTACATCTAAATTATTCCTTATGTTTAAAGAAAGATGGAGACGGTCTGTTGATGAAATTGCATATATTTCTATATATATATATAAAATCTAACAACCGCAGTGCAGATCCACATGTGAAGCACAATTTAACCAGAAGTCACACACAATTAGCATTTAGGTGCATTTTCTATACAAACAAGTTCATTTAACGGTTTCCCTGAATAAGAAACGGTGTCTTCAATGTAATCTGAAGCACATAACAACAAATTGAATTATGTGGGGATTTAATGGATGCGTGTTTAGTAAAATAAACTCCTTTCTGGTGTCCTATGACCCCATGTGGGATTCACAATTGTAAATAATTGTCACTTGATCGCAGTCGGGCTAAAGAATAAAGACGTGCCTGTGGATATTGTAACAAAAACAACCTCATTCACATAAAAAGACCAGAAAAACAACTCATTAGCAAAAAATGTTGTAATGACTAATTAACAAAAAAAAAAAATCGTGGGGCATCTTTAATCCCTTAACACCTTCCCTCGTTTTTGCACCCGCAGAATCTTCCAGCTTTCCGTATCCAGTCTGGCACCATTTTGCACAAAGTGTTATGAACGTACTCACACAGCGTAGCCGGAGCTATCGTTTGTGGCACGGATCGTCTTCTTTTTTAAGTGTATTTATTTATGTACCTAAATCCTCCTGGCTTTCAGCGCTTTGCATATTTTAAAGAGGATATTTTCTTTGAATTTTGGTACAATTCACTATTTTTGCCGTTTGTATGATATAAATGTGCAAAGACGCTCAACAGAAGAACGGCTGTATTTTTACATCGGTGTAACATTTGAAGTGATACCTGTTTGTTTTTTCCTATTTTGCACAGTTAACACATTGTACATGGCTTTGTCTGTCCACAGGTCTTCAACAGCAAGGTATATTTCGAGTTCCAGGATCCCAGGTCGAAGTCAATGATATTAAAAATGCATTTGAAAGAGGTTAGTCCCGGGTCGCCTGGCCATCTTCTCCTGATTGATTTTAAATTGCGTTTTGCCCACCTGAAAAGCCACATTTACTCTCGCAGGACTCTTAAGTGCAAATAAAGAGCGTGTGCATCGCATGTCGGCCTGTAATGGACATGTAAACCACTTAATGCATAATACATAAGATCTGCATCCTGGAGTAACGATAAATGAGGAAACACAACCCTCGCTCTCGATGTTTATTTTAACCCCTCGGTTCGGAATACGCTTAAACTGCAATTACTGCCATTACTGCGCATCCACTAACTGGTCAAGCTGCAGTTTACATCCA
>NW_007577741.1:1385217-1392537 GCF_000690725.1 Stegastes partitus
CTTGACCTTCTGGAGATAAAAATTGATTATTTCATCCTATGGGAAATCTTGTCATGATTAGTGTGAGAGGTGTTTTGTGAGGTCACAGTTAATTCGATCCATTTCATTATAGATCATCCAAAGTCGACTGTCCTTACAAGTCACTGTCATGAGAACGAGATGAAAACACAACTCCTCCCGTCTCAGATGTTACTTCAAAGTGCTTGCAGTGACTGAATTTCGATTATTGTAGTATTAACCATGTGTTACATCTACAGGAGAGGATCCTCTGGTGGATGATCAGACTGATCATGACATCAACTCCGTGGCGGGCGTTCTTAAGCTCTACTTCCGGGGGCTGGAAAACCCGCTGTTCCCTAAAGAGCGCTTCCTCGACCTCATATCCACCACCAGTGAGTCACGTTCCCGGAAAACGTTTTAAATATGTAAGGCCTTTCGTTTAGTGTAGCTGTCCGCTGCTGTTTCACTCATTCATTGTTCATCTCTTCTTTTTTTTTTTCCTAGAGCTTGACTCTGGTGCAGAAAGAGCTCATCACCTCCAGCAGATAGTCGTGACTCTTCAGCGGCCCGTGATCATCGTCATGAGATACTTGTTTGCATTTCTGAATCAGTGAGTCTCGTCACAGCAAATTCAAAGAGCGCATTTTTGCTTTAGTGATACTGACAGCTCCCGTCTTTCCAAGTCTTTCCCAGTACAGCGACGAGAACATGATGGACCCTTACAACCTGGCTATCTGCTTCGGCCCCACGCTGATGCCGATACCAGATGACCAAGATCCCGTGGCCTGCCAAGCACACGTTAACGAGGTCATCAAGACGGTTATCATCCACCATGAGGCCATCTTCCCGACCCAGCGAGAGCTGGAAGGACCTGTGTATGAGAAGTGCATGGCTGGAGGGGAGGATTACTGGTAGGTACAAGGCAAGGTGTTGTATTACAACTTAACATAGGAAAAATGTGCAACCTTTTCCATTCTGTGCCTTTAACTCAATACTGAAATGTCTTCTTTTTAATCTAGAAAGTGCAGTCGAAGTTATTAAACTGGGGGAGAAAATGTCATAATCTTGTAGCCAGACAGACAACCAGAACAACTGTTTTCTATTTAATGCTTGAGTACACTAACAAAATGATTAACACCACCAGATATACTAAGTAACCCCCATTGAAAATGAGCCTACAGCACACTAAGGAATTTCTACCTTTTAGCCAATAAGTTCTTGAAAAGATCTGCTCTACAGACACATTATTTCTCACATTTAATTTGGTTAGAGGTTTAGGTTTCGCCTCCATTTGTTGCATTTACTTTTTGTGACAGTAATGTAGAAACACCAAAACAATATAAAACAAAACAAAAATTGTACAGTCATGACTCGATAATCCGACCCTTAACAATCCAAGACTTTGCTATCTGACAGGTTTTTAGGAAAAACGAACGGAACCCATGAAAAACAGCCTTAACATACTGACAGCCTTGGATTCTGACTCCAACATGACATTTTATGTCATAAATCAGGATAACGGCGTATTATCTGACTGAACAATCCCACAGATTGGCTACGTTCACACTGCAGGACTTGATGCTCAGTTGGGATTTTTTTGTGAAATCCAATTTTTTGCGAGTTTGTTCACATTTCCAATTAAATGCGACTTGCGGAAACAGAAGTGTGAGCGCTAACTAAACTGGCATCAGCAGCCAAGTACTGCCCGTGCGTTCCACCCCGTCGGAGCGCTCCCCGGGGTGGAAGTGTCCCCCGACGGTGCCGAATATTCTGGTATTCATCATTACTTCAGCCTGAATATCCAGAGACCAGAAAGTGCTATTGGGACCAGCCCTACTAGTTGTTATAACAACTATAAAGAATAATTAACAACTAATGAGCCTTCCAGCATCAAGCCCTCCTTGTATCTCGACCTCTGTCTTGACAATCCGACATAAAAGAAGGTTTTACATTTAGTGTCGGATTATCAAGTAACGACTCTATTTGATTTTAATTTCCATAAACATCTTTGTAAATATTAAATATTATTTGGGAGTCTTTTTATTGAGAGCTAAAGATGTAAGTAGAGTACAGGCTTGCTGATTCTCTGCATCCCTGCCTTTGTCTCCGTTCAGCGAAAGCCCCCACAGCGAGCCGGGAGCTCTCGACGAGATTGACAACGGTACCGGACCTAACACAAGTGATGAAGGTGAGTCTTCTAACGCAATCAATCCGCTGTCAGCTCGCTGTCACGATCATTATTTCCTCTGTCAGCTGTACGAGCTGAGAGAGGAAATAATGAGGCTTCCTAAATTGGATTCTGTCACGTTCCTTGTATTGCAGAGTTGGAGCAGATTGAGGCCAT
This sequence comes from Stegastes partitus, assembly GCF_000690725.1. Lineage (NCBI taxonomy): Eukaryota > Metazoa > Chordata > Actinopteri > Pomacentridae > Stegastes > Stegastes partitus. Next base: position 1,387,562 of record NW_007577741.1, read on the forward strand.
AGCGAAATTTGACTATGTGGGCCGAACGCCGAGAGAGCTGTCCTTCAAGAAGGGAGCGTCGCTGCTTCTCTACCTGCGAGCTTCCGAGGACTGGTGGGAAGGCCGACACAACGGCGTGGACGGACTGATCCCGCATCAGTACATCGTGGTGCAAGACATGTGAGTAGGATGAATTTAATCTGTGAAGCACATACAATAAATAACCACAAATATGATTTTGTTTTCTCATGCTGAGCCTATTTTAGTGTAAGACTGCATCAGATCTTTAATCCAATCAAGGAGCCACTACCTTGGTCATTATTTATGTTGCTCTACTTTCCCAAAATGCATGTTTCTATTCTTATGATTCTCACGAGCTGTGTTGTTTTTCCAGAAAGCTCGGCCTCACAAAACCTGTGCCTTGTAAGAGTCAGTGTGGCTCAAATCCTTGCTTTTCTCATTTTCTGTTCTTAGTTGCAGCAGAAACAAAATAAAATACTCTCTGATCCCATGATTTAGAGCTTTAAAAACTTTGGTTACTTCCTAAATTCAGCTCTTTATTTTCTTCTAGAGCCTGTTGCCACATCACACAGCCGTCCTGCATCACTTGGCAGGTCACAAAACTGATTTTTCAGACAAATAGTGGTTTATGTGGTGCCAAAAGTGGCCTCTATGGAGCGATCAGTGATTCATTTTGGCTGTAAAAAATAATCAGACACAATGAAAAATCCCCGTGTGTCGGTCAGGAACGCACAAGGCAGGAGACAGGATGGAGCTTTAACCGTTTAGTCATTGATTCAGTACAGTAGATCCAATTATCACATGTGTCAGAGGCTGATGTTTGGTCAGAAACAATAATAATCAGACAGAGAAAAGAGCAGCCGAAGCTCCCCCTGCTGCTTACATCTTTGAGTAGCCTTTGTGGAATGGATGTGATTATTAAAGATGTTTTCTATAACAGATCTAGTGTTTTATAAGGTTCAGCGAACATTTCCTCAAGACAGAAGCCATTAATCAACACTGTATGTCTGTATCAGGGACGATGCATTCTCAGACAGTATTCAGAGGACTGATAGTGAGACCAGCAGTGGACCGCACCACAATGACAGAACCTCGTTCAGAAACGAGCGTCAGTCTCCTTGTGAACACACATCTGAGAGCCGCTTCGGAGCAGCATTAGGAAGGTGCGGTTTGTCAAAAACTCCCAGTGACACTGTGCAGTTTTCCACAGGGAGGAAATTCATGCTAATTACAAAATCTGCTTTATCACCTTCTCTTAGGGTGAGAGTGCGATCAGATGGAGCTGCGGTCCCTCGCCACAGGAACGGCGCCGACAGTCTGAGCCCCACCAGAGCCGCCGATCAGCCCCCCAGGGTGATGCCTCGGCCCTGCAGCCCACACAAAATGGCTGTTATCAGGGGCCAAACAGACAGTCCGGAGAAACGGCGTCTCACCACATTCGGCAGCGCCGGCTGCATCAACCACCCCGACAGGAAGGCGTTTGTTGACAGCCACTCTCAGCGATCGTCGCCGAGCACCACTCGACACGCGAGTTTAGGAGACCACAAGGCTCTCGAGGCTGAGGCGCTCGCAGAGGTGAGTGCAGTGCAGAGGTGAATACATTTTGAAGGAATTCATTGAAATGCTTTTGACGCTCCGCTGACTTAATTTTAGCTCAGAGTGCAGCTTTGGGTTGGGGTGCTGCAGGAGCATAGGAGCTAAAACCTGGAAACAAAAAGCAGGAAAACATACAGCTCTTGCATCGCTTACACAGAAAAAATACAAATGTTGAGGGGCAGATGTAGCTGCTGTTGATACGGACTTCTTTTTTACATATTCTGTATATTTTATATTTGATTAATAAGCAGAGTCTGCAGTCTCAGGGTCAGGGAGTGGCCTGTGCGTTGGCTAAATTAATGCTAAATAAAGACTAACTACTAAATGTTTTGTGCTCTGCGCTGGGCACCAAAACATAACATAATTAATAAAGTGAATTTTAGAGTCAGGAAAACTGTCGGAGCACTAAACGCACCGGGGCTGCACAATTTTGGGAGTGAGACAATAAAATATGCCCATCAGCAGTGATTGCATTTGCTTTTTCATGGTTATTTAAGTTCAGTTTCTAGACCTCAACATTATTCTTCCCTCTGCTCATGTTTGTCAGGACATAGAGAAAACTATGAACACAGCTCTGCATGAGTTGCGTGAGCTGGAGAGGCAGAATGTGGCCAAACACGCCCCTGATGTTGTCCTGGACACGTTGGAGCCTCTCAAGCACCCTGGTGGAGCCGGGGATCCGTCCGCCAGCCCCCTCCACACCATGGTGATCAGAGATCCGGACGCAGCCCAGCGACGTAGCAGCAGCAGCTCCTCCTCCGAGACCATGACCACTTTCAAGCCCGCTCTATCGGTGCGTCGACCGAGTGCACCTCTACGGCCCCCGCCTGTCAGACCTGTCCGACCGGCCCCTGTGATCGGACAGGGCCAGGGACCGCACCGCTCCAGCAGCTCCAGCTCCTCCGGCCTGGGCAGCCCAGGCATCACGCCCACTGACAGGGTCTTTCCCAAAGCGCCCTCCCCTTCACCATCCACCTCCTCCTCATCCTCAGACAAACAAGGTAACATGTAGCTCCAGTCAGTCACAAGCCAAGCGGTTGCAGAACACTGTGGATGCCGGCTGATTGTGATTATCATCACGCCCCTAAACCTCCTTTTGACAGCAAAACAAACATTGACGCCGGGTCTGTACGATGAATATTTACCACTAATATTGTGTAGTGTAGGATGGCAACTTGTGGTTCCTGCCCACACGAGTTGGGAACAAGTCAGTGTACTGTATTACAACGATACGCAGAAATAGGATTTAAAACTAGGAGAAATATTTTATCGACCATGCTGAATAGTCATGCTGGAACAAAGGGATGCACTGGAAAATACTTCTGTTTACTGAAATATGACAACGAAACATCTCTCATCGAAATGTTATTCGATTATAAAAATGCTGTGAGCTTGTGCCTGGTTTCCTGTTCCATTATGAGGGAACACTTAAGGGAATATTTCACCACTAATCATGTAGACATCCAGTGTCTGCTGGTGGTCCAGATAGTCTATAGTAATTAGAATTCGTTGGGCACCATTTCTATTGACGAGAAGGTTTCCTGTCCCACGGTGTAACAGCACAGTGAATGGTGAAACCAGAGTGGAACTGCCTCAAGCTGTAGCTTCTTATTTTTTCTTTTTTTAATGACCACTAGATGCTGGCTCCGAGGAAGTTGCATTGCATTGGCTTCAGGGTCAAGCCGTGGCAGTTGTGACTGAAAAATCTATGCACAGTGGCTTTGAATGAAATGGAGATGTCTTGGAATGTACGAAGTTTGGCAAAATCATCCAAAAAAATAAAAGTCTGCACAATGATTTCTTTGGCATCGGTCGACCGATAGTTTGCTCCGAACAGCTTAAGTCTGGTGAGTTTGCGACCGTTACAGCGGCGGTATCACGGTAGCAGCGTCTTTGCCTCTCTTTGTTGTCGTCAGCAGTGGACCAGGACTGTTACAAACCCACTGTGATAGTTATATTTGATCAATTCTCTCGGCGTCGGTACTGGGAAGCTGTTTCAAAAGCTACTTCTTAAAAGTCTTGATCTAAACAAACAAGAAATGATGATCTCAGCCAAAACCACATTCCTGTTTCCACATCTATTAGTGTCAGATCGGGGCCAGTGGGTGGCAGAGTAGGACACATTGACGATTGTTGTGACCATTATAGATATGCCATCCATGTAACTAATACAAAGAAATAAAGACGAACATCAGACAAATGTTCTTATAATATTGTCATCTCTCTATATAAAAAAAATAAAAGATTAGCTGTGTTACCTCAAGAAACAAGAAAAACACGCGTACAATTCAAATGACTAATGCACTTATAAACACTACAGGGAACTGTGCTGCATTTGTAGGTTCTGTGTTTTCATTTTGATGAAGTCGTAACTAGAAAAACATGATATAGCACATCGGTATCATCGACGCTTGTCTAGACTCGTCTAGATCGCACACGGTCACCGCAGGCTGTGTGGATGTTTAGCTGAACTTGTTTACTGTTGGTGATATTTGTTGTTTGTCTTATAAGGATGATCAATATATCTTTAAAGTGTAATAGGTACATTGGAATGAATATATACATACTGTTAAAGGATGCTTGTAAAAAATAACATTGTATGATAGGAACCGGATATATTATCATCTCTAGTGTGTAGATTTTTGTAATTCTTATCCTTGCACAGATATTAGCAAAACAATAAAATCAATGAAACCTCACGGAAGCCTTTCTCCTGTCTCGTGACTTTCTGTACAAGACTCGATTGAAAGTGAACAGCGGCCATGTTGTAGCGCACCACGCATTATGTAAATACAGTGACTCTGCTTTTTTCCTTTGTGTTGCTTTTGCGTCATCTAGAAAGTTGAATGAACGTGCTGTATAATCTCAGACTTGTGCCGCTGCAGCAGCTACAGTGGTTTCGCAGCGCCATCTGCTGGTGGCGCCTCCTTTGACAGACTGTTGAACATTTAAAAAGTTCAGAAAATGGCAAAAATAAAAATAAAAAATGCAACATGAGCTTCGAGACCAGCAGAGTGGCATGGATTATTTTTATCAATATGTTGTAAATCGATTATAGATCCACACTTTGGAACAAAAAAAAATCTAATTATTGGTGTTTTTCTTTTCATAGTAATGCTGCTTCCTGCATTACGGCAACACTCACTGGATAAAGCTCTGGAAATGGAGACATAATAGTGCTGTTAATATACTGAGTAGTTCACGTTTTTATTTCCACACAAATACATTCAGTTACCACTTGTGCCCTGAGGATGGAGGCATTGTCATCCTGGAACACTCAAGATTGAAATGGTCCATAGTTATGATGAAACACTGAGAGCTGAATCTAAACCAGGAAGAAACAGCACCTGACAGCATATCACAAGCATAAAGTCCTCATT
>NW_007577741.1:1393320-1395956 GCF_000690725.1 Stegastes partitus
ATTTGAAAGTCAAGCAACTCCAGCTGTCAAACATTTATATAATGATGTAAAAAGTGCTAATATGAGTATAAATTAGGTACTAAGCACTACAGAGGTCTAGTTCTAGCACAGTGCTTTCCTAAATACACTTTCCACCGCTGCTGTATTCTTTGCTTACTTCCAAAACATATTTGAATTTTTTTTCATTTACTTTCAGCCAACAGCAATGTCCCCTCTGTGTTTTCTAGGAACTGTTCTTGATTAAATGAAAAATCTGCACAGACGTTTTCTCTTTTTTCCCGTCGTCATCAGTGCACAAAACACGTCAACAGCCCTTCAGCCTCTATTCTGTCGACACGTATAAATACACCGACTAGACGTCAGCGTGTGATCCTTCCAGGTGTGTTGTTTTCAATATCCTGATCAAGGTAAGTCTGCTCGACTGTTTTGTTTCTTCCACAGCCAGCGCTCACTGTCAGGTTTAATTCATTTATGTGTGTTTATTGAGATTAAAGTGGGAATATAATCAGATTATGACCTTGGCCAAGGCCCGAGTGGCTGCCAAGAGGGAATAGACCACCCGTAGACTAACACCCAGCTTTCCGGCTATGGCTTCTTAGTTCAAAAGGCTTTTTCATTAATGTTGTGATATGATTAGTAAGGCCACCAGGGCTGAAGCGAGCACAAGGCCGGGGATTGTGTTCAATCCTCTCAGTATTTCCAAGCAACACAACACTCGAGATCCCTGCTTATGAGAATGTAAGTGTTGCAACAGACATAAATAAAACCATATTAATTTTATTGTGGCACCAAGTGTTCTGTGGAGCAGTTGAGAGTAATGACTCTGCCTCAGACATAATGTTCCATTACACTGTTTTATTCATAAGGAGTTTTTAATTTCCTACTTAATTTATGCTTCGGGCGTCGTATTAACTATGAAAGCTTGCACAAGTAGCACCGCTGCAGTTCCTATCGGCCCCTCTGAGGGATACGGGATAAGATGCTGGATGCATTGCAGAGCTACACGAGTATAACAACATTTTCAGTGAACAAACCCTGGAAATAAGGTTTTAATGTCTGTTTGTGTCTCCAGCATGTTAAAGCTTAATGGTAAGTATCTAGTAATAACTTTTGTTCCTCGGTATGATCACCTTTTCTTTCGTCTTTTATGTAAATTTGCTCTTAAACAAAAAAAAAGGCTTGATGTTGTATCATGCAACAGCCAGGTCTAATAAAACTACAGTATATTGTGTTTGTTTCATTAAGCTGACCTCTGACCTGTTCTTTCAAACTCTGGTTTAGCCTTCACACACTGTTTTGTTTGAATAACTTTTCAGATTTATGAGGGAAACCATCGACAATCATGTCAAAAACGCACAATTGTGTGTAACAGATTGTTTGATTTTCCTATTTTCTCCTCCAGTAATCATCTCACAACCACTTAAAATCTTCCTCTGACCCCTCGTGAGGCAGTCAAACCCCAAATTGGTTCCTTTCCATGAGTAAGTAATGAGATTTGTGAAATCCTTTGTACAAGATAAGCAAAAAATAATCCTGTGAATTATTTACCCATGTAATTTGTGAAGAGGGCTGTTGCCGGCTAATTTCTTCCATTATTACCCCTCTGTGGTCGGATCGGGTCGGCCTCTGTAGTTTGACATTTCAGTTTCTGCTCATTTGATCCACTGATCTGCATTAAATGAATCACTAATTGTGGTGATCTAGTATGCGACTAATTGACAAGGTGTTTGCGTAAAGTTGCACTAAACTAGTTTCCAAGGGGTAGAATAACTAAACATTTTCTGTGTATAACGACGGTGTCAAAGGGGAAGTAGTTTGACTAACCTTGCAGTATAACACACATGATAGTCACTTTGGGATTTGAACAAAAAGACAAGTCATGTTTATGCTTCACCATCAATCAAAGTCCCTCCTTGTCCTTGTCTTTGCTTCAATCATTGGAAACATCTGCGTGAAATATGAAGCAAGATGAGCTGTTTTTCAAGAGGTAAGTGGCTGATCCTGTGATTGTCCCTGAAAAACATACGATGGAACAAACTTAGAGAAACTCTTCCCCTCTCGTTTGGGAATACAGTCCAGTTTGCTGATCCTGTTTTAAGTCTTTCATGCAGCGGTTTAAATCCCAGCAGGGTCATTTCAGGGTCATGTGATTACCTCCACCTTTCTGTTTGATCAGTGCATTTTTAACAAGTGCGGGCCGACAGGGAACCGTCTCTGATTCACGCACTCATGGGTTGAAGCTAATTGGAACGATTGAGCTTGTCTCCAAACTTATTTTTCTGTGCGTGCTGCAGTGTTTCATGGTTTCAAGTTGTCGGTGACCTGAAGAGACTTTCAACAATGTGGATCAATGACGCACACAATTTTTTCTCGACCAAGAACGGTGTTGTAGGTAAGTTAAGGCATGAATATGTTGCACCAGTCTCTAACTGTTCCCACCCCTGACAGGTCCCCACTTCTTATTTCCACACCACTGAGTATCCTCAGAGCGTATAATTTCAACTGAGCTTAACTAATTGTTGAGCAGAGACTTATTCATTCAGAAAGTTTTACATCAATCACTCCCTGTGTGCACACTTCACGTCAGTGGAGGAAAAAGTTCTCAGATCCTTTACTTGTGAAAGCACTAATACCAT
>NW_007577741.1:1396810-1415945 GCF_000690725.1 Stegastes partitus
TACTGGTAAAAGTCTGGTTTAAAGTCAAGCTTACCTGTATATGTTTCATCAGCAAAAGTATTAAAAGGAAAGATTGTTCACTGATATAAAAACTACCGATGAATAAATGCGTCTGCAGCACTTCAGGTGGAGCTGACTGCTTTATGTCAAGCACCTACAAAGTGTCAGCAGCTAAATCTGAGGGACTGTGAGATGATAAATGTGAGCAGAAAAAGGAGAAACAGAGCTTTAATGCACATTTTTTAGAAGAAGAATTACCAGGACTTCCTATTAGGAGCAACAGGTTTACAGCTTTTTAACAAAGTGCAGCATTTTATGAGCTTTTGTTTTGTGTTTTTGAGTAAAATCTGAATGTGAAAGTTAACACATCGGGTTTCTATTTGAAATGCAGAGGAGATATAGTACAATGTCAAGACTGTGATAAGGCTGCTCTTCATAATTTACCTTGATGATCATTTACCATAAACAACATGCAGCATGTTCTGATTATCCATCATCTCTTCTTTTCTCTTGTGAGTTTCACAACCAGGTTTTTTTTTTTTTTTTCAGGGAAAGTTGCAAAATTCAAAATCTAATAACCTGAAACTGGAATGCAGACTCTACACAGACTGTATCTGGTTGCATCAGCCTCATAACGCTGTATTTTATGCTGCATGGAAGCTCACAATGACGGTATATTTTCTATCAACAACATCTGCCAACCCTTGTCTCGTTACCTTTGTGCTCCCTAGATCCACTTTCTGCAGAATTCTGTTTGAACTCGCCGGCTGAGTCGGTCTTAACACAAAGCTGCTGTTGGCACCAGAACGCTTCGTCTGTCATCTTTCTGTTTGTCAAACTTTAATTCAAGGAGGCAAGTCAGCAAAAAAAAAGACTTATTTTAGCTGAGTGTAACAATGGATTTGAAAACTCTGAGGGCGCTTAGCGGGGATTTACTTCAACTGCTTTAAAGGCCATTTAAGCAGCAAGTTAAAACCATGTTAGTCATTCGAGAATTTGTTTTCATTGATGAGAATAAAGATGTGCCATTCATTCTAGTCCTATCACAGGGCTTTTCATAATTTTGCTTTTAAAACACGCCATTTCTTGCATTTTGCACATTTCGTAATGAAATAATGAAAACGCGACTCTGCCTCTTTGATTTGCACCAACATGCTTTATTTGTTATTGATTCATTCACTGATTCGTTGAGTGTGAGTTAGATAAGACGATCAGCACCGTGTTGTAAAGGGTAAAGGGGAGCTGGCCTTGTTAAGCAAAACAGTGGGGAAGAGATGTTTGTTGACATTTCTTCATCTGGCAAAAATCCTCCAGCTCTCTAATGAAGACGCAGAAACAGTGATTACTGTTTGTTTTGCCGTTTTTATGGCGTGTTAAAGAGGTTACCTGGTGGTTTTGTGCAGCTTGTCTGGTATTGCATATTGTCACTGCACCCTGCTGTGTGGGAAGAAACCATTCCAGCAGCTGCAGTGATGTTTTCTGTTTGTGTAAAGATTAAATAAAGATATGTGTTAATTAGTGAAGTCTGGAGGCAGATTGTTTATCCTGCACACTGTTGAGACGTCGAGCTGTTTGTCCTGCTTTGAGTCTTCGTCTCTTAACTCCACCTCTGGCATTAGGTGCTGCACGGTTCACCTCATCTCACGCTTAGAAAGTAAAAGAATTAGCAGCAATTACGTGTCACAAATCTTGTGACACGTAATTGCTGCCTGAGTTATGTCGGATCAAGCTATTTGTCAGTACATGAAGTCTATGCGCAGCGCAGTCGGATCGATGGTGGGTGCAAGAAAAGCAGGAACAAAGAAAGAAAAAACTTTAATTAGGAAAAGATTGTGGTTTTGGTTAAACGCATACTATCTGATGTCACTCCAGACTTCTGCTCTGAATTAACCACAATCCACCAACATTCATGTACTGCATTGCAAAATCTGACCAAACAAATAATGAACATCTTACTGATGTGTCATGCATCAGTATTTCCTTGCAGTTGCACATCAGTTGCATACAGTATGAACATCACCTCCAACAGATTGTGTTTAAATGTCGCAGCACAACTTACAGGCTGTCCTGCTTCACTTGTTTACCAGGAAAGGTAAAGCTTTCTCCGGTTACATAACCTCAGACCAGTTCTTAAGGGGTGCATTGACTTTGTATTCGCTGCAGCAGAAGGGAACATTGTGTTAAAGCAAAATCATCTAGTGTTAAGACTAATTAGAGGACAAGACACACTGTCTTCTGCACAGTTTAGGGGAAAGAAGAAGCACTTTACTCTTTTACTTGTTCAAGGTGAATGGGAGAGGTCAACAAGGGGTCACCGGTGCTCAAATTGCATCTTTCATTCGTATAATTGAATAAAATGAACACAAGGGCAGCTCTAAGCCCAGAGCAGTGCAACAAGTCTAGTGGAAAACACTCTGACTAGCTTGTGGATGAAAACTGTGCCAATAATGCACTGGAAATTAAATGTGAATGGAATGAGCCCCAACCATGCAGCCTCTGGCTCCTCTTGCCCCTCCAAGTGCAAGAGGTGTCTGTTTCCAATCAGCCGGACATGGCGGGGTGAGTCACCTCCTCCCTGCCCGCCTCTGCTCGGTTTCACAGGCAGCGACTGGAAGGTGCTGAGGCAACTGTCAGTGGATGCAAAAGTTCTGATCGACTAAATCTCTCAGAGGACGGGGATTCTGGCCCAAGAGAAGGATGAAGATAAAACGGTCAGATAATAACCGATGACCGGAGGCAGACGTCAAAGTGCCAGAATACTGCTGGCGGGTCGCAGTGATTAATATCTCGTTCAGCAAGTCTCAGGATCCATCACCAGTGGAACTAATGTGCTTATGGAAAAATGCAGGTTATGCGCTTCCAGGAGATGGGAGGGATAGATCTGGATATAAAGTAAAACAAAGTCTCCTTTTAAAGTCAAATTAGAAGTTTTTGAAACCACTTTTCAGGTGAAGATTGTCTAACATACGATGAGTTCATGATGTGGAGAACCCAGCAGATGTGACCGGCACTCAGAACTCTAATCATTAATCATGCAGCTCTCTGGTGCCGATACCATCTTATTGCATAATGCATGATTTATTTGCATGTTATTTTCACCATAATTTCCCTTTGTGGGATGGATAAAGTTGCTTGAACTGTATTATTTTGGTTTTTCACATCACTCTCATTGTCTCAGCACGTTTGTTTTCAGCCACAGCAGGCTGTTTTCAACAAACAAAACTGTGACAAAACTAATGTATGCCACCTGAACAGCAACAAACAGCAGGCAGAGAAAGTGAGTAACTACCTGATGAAAGTGGTGGAGCATTTAGCTGCACATTAGGAGGTGGTGGAGACCAAAGCAGAGCAAAAAGAGACAATCAATTTGTGTGTTTACTTATAGATATATTTAACTATGTATTTAACTGCTTGCCAACAGGTTTATAAGTGAAAATAACTCAGTGTCGTATTCATAGTTTGGCTAAAAAGAATCTATTAATACAGGCTTAGTTATTTGCATTTTTATAGACTCAAGGGCTGCACGGTGGCGCACAGTGGTTAGCACCATTGCCTTGCTAGAAGGTCGCCGGTTCGCATCCCGGTGAGGACACACGGGATCCTTCTGCATGGAGTCTCCATGTTCTCCCCGTGCAGCGTGGGTTCTCTCTGGGTTCTCCAGCTTACTCCCACACAGTCCAAAACCATGTTGAGGTTAATTGGTGATTCTAAATTGTCCGTAGGTGTGAATGTGAGTGTGCTTGGTTGTCCTGGGATAGACTCCAGCCCCCTGTGACCCTAGTGAGGATTAAATGGCATATAGATAATGAATGGATAGACTTTCTTCAACTTATTCTTTTGTTCTACTCGTCTATCTCTTTGTGTTTTTATTTTTCCTCTTGAACAGATCTGAAACCAGAAAATGATCCCCACACTAAACCCTCAAAAGTAGAGGCAATCAATGTAGGATTTCCTCGTGGCAGGAGAAAATAAGCCATCGTTGCACACAATGAAAGCTTTTTCGTTTCATAACTCTGTTGCTGGCAATGGCTGAATGTCTTATAAAAGGAGCTAAGGTGATATTTCCTTTCTGATCCGTTCAGGGACGCGTTGTTATCTCAGAAGCCAGCGTGGAGCCAAATTAACCCTTCGGTTCGATGTGCAAGACGTTATCTTCACAGTTATCTTGTTTTGACACATCTTAAAACTCGCATCATCTCACTGCATGAGAGCTCGGCCGTCTCCAGATGTTGAACCTAAATGTCCATCAAGGACGCGGTCCGGTGGGTGTATTATGTAAATGGCCATGAGCAGCGAGGATCGAGATTTGACATGGATGAAGTTGGGTTAATCTCACGAGTAGCTTGAAGCTTTGTTGCTCCATTACAGCGCTGAGAGAATCCCCAGCATCAATTTCATGGATATCGTCTGTCTCTGGTCAATATGAGATACAGATGTAGGATCTCTTTCCCACATTTGAGACGCAGTGTGTTACGTATGAAACGGCGTAGAAGGGGACTGTTTGTTTGCTTAGCCTCTGCTCTTCCTGTGGACAAGAAGTAGGCAGCCTCGGTGGACAGTGGCATCAGGCTGCAGCGGTCTCAGGGGTAAAAGCAGCACTGGGGGATAAAGGCCTGAATGTGTTTATACGTCCTCACATACTGCCACAGTGTGCTCCGCATTCCTGACCCAGCCCGAGGACATGGACAGGAAAATACCACGAAATACGACTTTGAAGTTCTAAAAAAGCCAAAGAAGTGTTTTTTTTTTTATTATTGTTGTATTTATTTTGTAACCTTTAAACCTTGTTTATACAGTTCATAATGTAAATAACGTCAATACAGCTGCCTTCTGTGGAACATCACTGTCACATTTCACCGAATCGACGTTTTTTTTTTTTTGGTCAGTTCTAGTTACTGTAGTTATTCATGGTCCTCAGAGAATTAAAACTGATTATAAATAAGTTTGCTGAATGCCTGAGTTCCTTGCCAAGGTTAGGGTTGTTGTTTTTTGTTTTTTTTTAATAAGCTATTGGACAAACTAAGGTCTTTATTTTGTAGAATATTTGTCACAAACAGTCGTGGTTTCCAACAGATACGTCCTGATAAAGTTGCCCTGACTGGCATCCTGTGCCACCACGAGGTCAAATTTCTATTTTATCATTTTTGACTAAATATCTGCAAAACTAACAACATTCCCATCAGTGACTGTTACTGCAGTCATTCATGGTCCTCAGAGAATTAAAACAGAATAACTTTGTTGAAGGCCTGATTTCATTGCCAAGTTGTTTTTTTGTTTTTTAATAAACTATTGGACAAACTAAGGTCACTGTCGTCTTGCCAGCAAAAAGGTCGCCGGTTCGCATCCCAGTGAGGACACCCGGGATCTTTCTGCGTGGAGTCTCCATGTTCTCCCCGTGCAGCGTGGGTTCTCTCCAGGTTCTCCAGCTTCCTCCCACACAGTCCAAAAACATGTTGAGGTTAATTGGTGATTCTAAATTGTCCGTAGGTGTGAATGTGAGTGTGCTTGGTTGTCTGTCTCTAAGTGTAGCCCTGTGATAGACTGGTTACCTGTCCAGGGTGTCCCCTGCCTTCACCTTGAGTCAGCTGGGATAGACTCCAGCCCCCCGCGACCCTAGTGAGGATTAAGGTGTATAGATGATGGATGGATAGTCATGGTTTCCATAAGATAAGTCCTGATGAAGTTCCCCTGACTGGCATCTCGTCCCGCTACGAGGTCAAATTTCTATTTTATCATTCATGACCAAATATCTGCAAAAACGTACATCACTCCTATCAGCTGCTGATTCAGTGCAAACTAACAACTGAAGAGTTCGTTTGCAAAAACAGATAACTCCATTTTTGTACACTTTCAGAAAACATGTTTTTTGTTGTTGTTGTTTGCTTGAGATAATATCAATCAAACTGAAGTTGAGTGGATTTGACTCAGTAGAAATGACAAACATAGAGAAAACTTAAGTTTGATTGATATTGTCTCAGGTAGACGATGGAAAAGTGGGTTTCCTGAAGGTTTGTGAAGATGGAGTTATCTGTTTTTGCACATGACCTCTTCAACTATTAACATGCTGAACTCTAATGATACACATGATTAATTCAACATCATACATGGACTTTTTAAAAACCTGACATACATATAAACTAAATGTACAACAACAACTTCTGATTAAAGGGTTTCGTGTCCTTGTCTCGGTAAAGTTTGCAGAATTTAAAGACCTTTTAAATCTGTTTGCATAAATTCAAAAAGGAACAAACCAACAAAAAAAATGCTTTTCTCAGAAAGGTTCACAACATACAAATACAATAACAATAGTATTAGAGATTGTGTTTTTAGGTGGACGCACAAAGCTTAGATCCTTTTATCTGCTGCAATAAAAGCAACTCAAGTGCATAAACAAACTTTTTTGGGGGCAAATTGTGCATAATACCTTCTGAAAAGTCCATTTTTGCTTTTTCTTCAGGCTTTGATGTTCACTGAACACGGATGACATTGGGCTCCATTCAGCAGGTCAAAAGGAAATGTAGAGCAAGAGGACACTCGTCTATTACATGGGGGATCAGAAATAATGAGGATCCGAAGCATCAGATTACGGCTGGATAACCATACAATGGTAATCCTTGCAAACAGTCTGTCCCATCCAGCATGTAAATATTTAGAATCCGTTACCAGGAATCGAAGACTTAGAAGCGGTTTCCTTTATTCCTCTGTTCCTTCATGCACATCCGATAATGTAAACCGTGTCTTCAGCAGAACAGGGGATGCAGTTACAAACATGGGCTCCGAGCGGCTGCAGGAATGCTCTGAAGGCATCAGTCAACTGATCTTAACTAAACCTGCTGCGGAGATGTTTGGGGCTGGTTTGGCAAGTGACCGTGGATCAACCTCAGGACGTCACGGTGGGTTCCGTCGCAAACTGTCTCACCATAAAGAAGAATTTTATTTGCCCTCAGTGGCATCATTTTAGAGTAGAGTTTAGCTTGATGCTAACTGTGTCGTGTCTGATTATTCAATTTAAGGAATTTTTAATTTTTTTTTTTGGCTAATGAAACTGTTTTATTCTCCTTGGACGAGTGCATAAATGCTAAATGAACTCGATAAACACATAAGCACATGTTCTGAGGAGTGTTGCTCGTTTGAAGTAAGAGCAGAGAAAATTTGGCAGATTTATCTCTTTTTTTTTTCGATGCGGTGTGGTTCTGATTAGCTGAGGGGCTTTGGGCATTAAGTGTCCCAATTTGTTTTTGCAGATCTAAAGAGGCAGAAGTGGAAAAGCTGAGTATATTTGTTTAGTTTGTCAAATGACCACCACTGTGCTGGGAAGAGCCTCAGACATCACACCAGGAACTAAAAATATCTTGTGATTTTCTTTTTTGGTGGAAGGGGGCTGCTTGTTAGCCGAGCGAGGTTTTTAAAATCAAAGGAGGCTTTTGCTTTGAGCTGAAAAACACTGTCAAGACCGGGGCGAGGGGAACTGACACAAAAACAACGAAAAAACAGTGTTTGCCAGTTTGTTAGTCGAGTTCAGTCCTTCAGCAGCATCACCATCAGCTTCACAGAGATGCTGCATTATTACAGCTCCTCTTAAGTGCTACCTACGCCATATGTTTCCTATAAATACTCATCTATCACATGTTATTAAATGTAGACCTCGCCGCCGCTCTTAAAATCAACTCAGAGTTGTGAATGAAAGCTGAGGAAAAGTGGCCCTCTGCCAAATCCCAGCAGACGCCAGTGATCAGCTCTCTGGAGATGTGCTGTTTTTAACATGGTGGTCTGCAGTGTGACACGCATGAGCGGATGGCCGTACTACGGTTGACTTCACTCTGGAAAGCACTTCTTGAACCCCCGAATGCCATCGGTGGGAACGTCTGCGTTATCTGCCGCATCGAATCCCATCTAAAGAAAGCATCCGACTTTGTTGTACTTCTGCTAAAAAAAAAAGGAGAAAAACAACCACCTGCCAACCGGCTTTCATCAGGAGGAAGCTGCTAAGTGGATATCTCGTTTATCTTGACATGTACGAAGGCTGGGATTGGTAACAGCTCATCAGTGATTTATTGTTGTTTTTTTGACCAACATAACTTAAAACACCAACAGTCTGGAGCAAATCTGTTTAATGTCTTTGTGTCTCCGTGCTGGTGATGATAGCCGCGGCTGGAGGAGTTTTTGGGTTGTTCTTCCGTCCGCTCGTGAATGTGATATCTCAGCAACACCTTCAGGGAATTACTTGGCACAGACGTCCACTTGGGCTTGATGACGACATGATTAGTTTTAGGTGTTCAGAGATCAAGGCCATCAGGTCTGTCCCATTCGTGATAAATCTGGAAAATTGAATTACTTCTGGCCCAAACAACCACTAAAACGTGAAGATAACCGGATTAGAATTTGATGATCAGAGGTCAGAGGTCAGTGTCACCTCACAAAACACGGTTTTGGTAGTAACTCAAGAACTCATACATTGAAGGTGGGAGTGAAGTAACGTCCATGTTTCAAGCACCATCTGCTCTCATGGATCAGAATCAGCTTTGTTGGCCAAACACATACGAGGACTTCAAGTCTTAAACTGCAGCTGTTGGTGGAGACACACAACTGTGAGATAGTTGTAGTTTTTGCAGCACACTTAAACGATCTGTGAGTAAAACTCCAACAAGCAAACCAAGTCCAAAAGCACTCACACATATCACTGGATGCAGCAGGATCGTGGGATCGTGCGTCTAAACGAATCAAGACAAGCAGAGAGGCCGGTTCATAGAAGAGTTCGATGAATCATGATTTCCCAGTAAATACATAAACCGTAATTTCCTCTGTGCGGGCCGAAGTGCTGCTATCTCATTTTGCTCTATAAACACCACCACAGCCTGTGACTAACTCTCATTTCCTCTGGTCTTGTGTGTGATGCTGTGATAAGTTACAGGCAGAAAATTAAAACAAGAGCTGATGAGAAAAACTTTTAATTAAATCAGGATGATTTTCTCTCCCCGACACCTTTTGAATTGCTGAGATCACTCTGACAGAGAAGAAACTCCGGGTCGTACTTTAGGCTGACTGACAGCGATATAAAAACAGATGGTCTGAACTAAACTGCTCTGCATTTTCATGTGGGACTATTATGTTTTCAGTGGCTGATATCAGACAGTAAACTCAGCTGCTGCAGCAGACAGATTAGCAGTGAGTTAAACTGGAGTGTATCAGTGATTTACCGGCAGAAAGCTGTGATCAAGCGATGAAGTATGAAACATCGTGGAGTAAAGTCTTTCAGGCTCTGAGACAGATGATAAGACTGATATGAAGCAGCCTCACTGAAGAACCCAATATAAACGCGTTGAGTAATGTGCACCATATGTAGGAGGCTTTGAGATTTCACCCAAGATTAACCACTTGCTCTTAAAATATGAAGGAGAAAATTGAATTTTCCTGTTAAAATTTAATCATTCCAGGATGCTGAGGAGTGTCGTAGATCATTGTGAGTTTGATTTTCACCTCCTGTTCTGATAAAACATCTTCTTACAGATGTGCAGGTGCTAAATCAAAAAAAACTACTATTCCTGTCAAAGTGTATCTTGGTCTGATTTGGGAAATATTAACTTGCAATGACTTGTCGTTTTAAATCAGTCATGGGTTAACTATCAAAATGTTAGTTTTTAGCCCTATTTTCTTGTTCATCTGTTTCTTGGTCTACGACAGTGGTTCTCAAACTGGGGGTTGGGACCCCCATGGAGGTCCTAAGATAATTTCAGGGGGTCGCCGGAGCATTGTCAAAACAACAACAACAAAAAAAGCCTACATTTATCAAATAAATGTGTATTAGGGCTGTCAAAATTAGAAGTGTATAGTTCTTCTGACTCCTTTTTTTTCACTTGTTAATATTATGATTTGATTATGCAATATTATTATTATTCTTTTTTGCTCTTTTTAAAATTATGTTCCTTTGTTTTTATATATTTTTTCCCCTTTCATTTGTTTGAAATAAATTCAGTTCAATCATTCAAAAGAAAATGAACGTGTTAATGTACAGAGTTTAATCTGTGGAATTAAATAAATTTTTAATGCAGGAAAAACAAAGTTATTACTCATGACATATAAAAAATTCAAACTGGGGGGTAGCTTATGTTATCTTGGAGGTCGTGGCTCAAAAAGTTTGCTGCTCTACGAGACACAAACTCACAAACAAACTTCTTGACGTGTAGAATTTTATTTTAAGATGCAGCAGACACACAGAAAACTTCCATTTAAAGTAAAGCTTCAGACATGAAAAACTGCATCACGGCTTAAACTGCTTCCTCAAGTGTTGGAGCAGAAAACATCACAACAGATGTTGTCATGAGTAGAAAATGTTCTTTTATAACAGAAAGGCTACATGTGGGAAAACGTTCAGAGGGAAATCGGGGTTCGAAAGGTTATGAAAACGCACGCGTTCCGATTATAGACAGTAATGCACTGTGTGACATGTGCTGTCATCACATTATGTGACTGATAACGTTGATTTATTCCTCAGCGTGTTCACGTCCTGGTTGGCCAGGATCAACCAACGCCCACTGCTTCCATTTCGGTTTGGAGTAAAACATCTCAGAATATCTGAGGCAGAAATAGACCGACCTCAAGCACTGAAGACAGAGGTTTTAGTTTCAGTATAGCTCGACCTACGAAGACACACACACACATATATACATCTTTATATCACGCTTGCAAACAGATTCATTCATTTTGTTCAGCCGCTGGGGTTTGGCGTCGAGCACATCGCAGCACTCTCTCGTTCTGCATTCACAAGCTGCTCGCTTTGTGAATCCTTTCTAATCAGGCAGATCGCAGGCTTTGAGTGTCATTAATTGCATTTATACAATGGTGCTGCGCCACAACAAAGCTTCACACGCGTTCTGTTTTGCTCTGTTCCTCTCTGGCTTCTTTCATTACGCTGATCATGATGACACGCACACCCGCTAATGAGGGCGTACCAAACAGAGGGCTCAACATGCTGTGCATTTAACATTTCCTTCCAATTTTCACCTCGTAATGACAAGTTATTAAACAGGCATCTGTGGGGGGAGAAAAGCTCATTAAAAGGTTGCAGCTTGCTCTAAAGTTGTTGCTTGTGCCAAGTCCGGCCTGAAGTCCCCTCAGTGCTTCTTTACCTCCAAGTGGTGAGATGGACAAAAAGTGTGCTTCAGGAATCAGGCTGTGTGGTAAATTAAATCTTGGATTGCAAACATGTAGATCTACTGGAATGATGGGTCGTTAACAAGCCTCTAATATTATAGATTTTTGAGAAAATGATAAAAAAAAAAAATCCTCCCAAATCTTAAATCTTCTCGATGTGGAACATGTCAGAGCTCGTTGAATCATTCCATTTGACCAAACTGATAAGACTCTACATTTTGTTTGCCTTTGCTACTTCCCCTCTTCTTCTTTTGTTTTTTTCCTAATGATTCGCTATCTTCTCTCCATCTTTCCATGGGAACACACGAGCTCTGAGGGACACCAGTGGGCTCTTCGTGCAGGAAATGAAAAGCTACCAACTCTCTTAACTCCAAAAACTCTTGCGGTTTTCCACAGTTCTGTGTTTGTTGCCTGGCGAAAACAACACACTCTGGCCGTAGTGAGGTTTGTGTTTTGCTTTTAAGGCTCAAGAAAATATAGCTGGTGTATTGAATTGGATTAGAATGGTGAACATATGAAAAATCTCAAAGGCAGAGTACAGTAGATGCCCCAGAAATGTACATAATACCTGAACAATGCATTCACGCTGCTCTCTCTTTGGATGATCTTTGCATGATGGCAACAGTCTCTGCTCTCCTATCCTTTTCAGCTTTAGAAAATGAACTTTATTATTACTTATTGTCTAGAGCTCTGTGTTTGCTCCACTTGTTCTGTTTATATTGTTCTGGTATTTATACGGTAGGTGCTTTTGTTTCCCTCCAGAAATGAGTTTGTCCGCCGTTAGGAAACGAGGGGCAACAACCCACAACAATCCGCCCACAGCTACGCTCTGACGTTTCATCACGACCAAAGTGATGTTTCAGGCTTCTTTAAGTGGTTGTTCTCCAAAGACGCAGTCAGTTGTTAATCCCACCAGCGGCCTGATGATTTGCTCTTCGGTAAGCCACTTTCATTTCAACTAATGACAACAACTATTTAATTAAACCTGGTTAAACTGCGGTTCCCAGAGAGCGTTGGCACTTTCCATAATGTTTAACAAGAGCGAATGTAAGTTACAGCGCTCTCTAACCAACATTTAAAGCACTCCTCTGCTGTGGTTGTTGATTAAGCCCCTCAAAGAGACTTTGATGGAGAGCAAATATCATTTTCTGTTGTCTTTATTTATCGTCTTGGATTAAGTTTGATTCCGAGCTGAAGTTTTTGTGGTTAAACATTTTTTAAACCAAACTTTTCCACTGATATTCTTACGTTTCTGATCGGCTCCTCTGCGATAAAGCTCTAAGGAAAACCTCTCGCACTCACTTCCTTTAAATTTCTTTAAGAATTCAAAAGTACTCCCCATCATCTTTTCATTTTAATGTTACCCATGCGGTGCAAGTTATTCACAAAGCCTTCCTTCATCGGTGCGATATGACTAGAAAAGTAGAGCGTGGCGACGAGCACCGAGGCAGAAACATATTGAATCAGGTTTAAATTATTTTAATAAAACAAGAGAGCTCATTATATGAAAACAAAGTTAACTCCAGCACTTTCGCTATGAACTTCAGCACAAACCCAATTTTTAACTTTAACTGGCTTCACTTTAATTTGTGGATTCATCACATTACAAGCTCACTCCTGCAGTTCGTGCCATTCCCCTCCCGAGGCCACGCTGCATGCACGGTTTGACCGGTTCCCACATCGGTTGCGTAATAAGACATTCCCACATTTCACAGAGCAGGATGCAGAACTCTTTGCCTCTCCGCACCTCCAACACACCTTATCCTGGAATAATTTAACAAGCATGAAGAAGTCGGTTTGACTTCACAGAGGATGCAAATTCTCTTTCTGCCATTATTACATATAATGTGCAACCGTGTCACTTTGTGAATATGAAACGTGTCCTTCCCAGTCAACCTACAGACAATCATCACCTGAATCTGCTTTCTGATGAGCTTCAGCTCGTCGCTCACAGTCTGGAAACATATTTCCCTCAAGAGTTGGTGAAGACCAAAGACAGACGTACAAAAGGAGTGAACTTACATTTACAGGCCATGAAAAAACATTAAATGATGCTTTATAACTTTGCAGGTGTGTCAGTTTTTCTATTCACAGCTTGTTTCTACTGATGCAAAGTGGCTCAAAGTACAGAACCTTTGAACAGGGGAGACTACTAGCAGCAGATTGATTCAGTTCAGTTTGTTTTTAGCATCTTTATCTGCATTCATTTGACATAGTTCCGTGTCAAATAAAGGTTGTTAGAAAGGCTTAAATCAATTCCTGTAATCTATATTAGCACATACAGCACGTGTCCATGTCAACAGGACTCTTAATGGGCAAGTTTTTATAAGAAACCAAGCAAAACAAACTGTATGAGGAGAGCTTAATATGGTGCTGCCAGTCTGCCTCGTTGACAGTTTCTGCCAGTGCTCACCGATGACATTGGCCCCGAAAAATCCCCTGCAGCCTAAAAAGCACTTTTCACATTTTTGACCACTATACAAAAAAAAAACTGTTGACAGAACGCCTCAAACTGCATCCAAGGTCTGATTGTACTTCTTATTTTTAATCCATGACAGTTTCCCACTCTTAAACCTCCTGAGAAAAAGTAGTTTCATTTTCACGACTTTATCAGAATCTAATGTCGGCGGCCTGATTATAAACCTGTGGCCAGACGGTGAACCACCAACAAGCAACAGATTTCGCAATTCTCAACAAATCCAGCTCCTGTACATTTATATTTTTTATGACTCATGCACCAGGTGAGAAACTTTTATTCTCCTCAGTTCGTGTCATCTTTGGTGTCCGGCATCCAGCCCCCCTCAGGCCTGACGCATCCGCAAACAAATGTAATTAAACACTTTATTTGGAAGGAAATTGTGAACTCTGCGAAGTTTGCTGCTCTCTACCTGTATCATGGGGAAGATATTCATCAATTTGGCTCACATATATAAGAACCAATTTGGGGCCATCATACCAACTTTTAAAATTACAAAACTTCTAAAAGAAAAAAAAGTAAAGTTGTTATTTATTTCTTACAAGCATGACTAAATGCTTTCCATGAGATAGTAACACGAAGCAGTGGCCTGTTTAGTCTCCGTCCAACTCACTCTCAAGGAAGCAAAACCTGGAAATGAGTTTACTCAGGGGGAGTATAAACTAATGTCAGGTTCAAGTGGCGTGAAGTAAACAAGCAGCCGTGATTTGGGGCTGTATCTCCCAGCAGAACTTGATTGCACAGGAAACTGTAACTTACAATATTTTGTAAATCATCCAAACATTTTTTCTTGTGTTTTCCACTTTTTTTTCCCCCACTGAACGTTACCTGGTAAAGAATTCCTTGTTCCTCGAAATTACAGCACAGAATTATGAGCTCATAGACAAGGTGCGCTTCCACAAAAGGCAGCAATAAAAGGTAGCATGCAAACCCTCTGTTTGAATGCATGTAATTGATTTTCCATTAATTGAGTTCAGCTGCAGATGTTGCAGATGCCATGCTCAAAGAATAGCGCCGGCGGCTACATATGCTGCTGTGTATGGATTCTCAGGAGACGTGGCTTTCATCCTTGGTGCTTTAAATTACCACCACATGCTGGACGAGTTGTTCAACCTGCTGGCGCGAAAACAAAGTGATTATTATTTTCTCACTCAGCCAAAGCGGTTGTGCGCTTTCATGTATTTAATGGAGGAAATTCAACTTTTTTATGGCGCTTATGTCATAGAACCATCAAAGTACCTTGTGTTTGTAGATTCAAATGTCGTCGGCTTCGTTGCTAAAGTCTCGAAAATGTCCTTTCTTTTGGGTCCAACAGTCTCCCAAACTCCTACCAAAGGTCTGCATTTCAAGGAAGATGAGGACATGAACCTCCTGGGGAACAGTCATTTGGTCAGGGAAGTACACTTATTCTGGAACAATGCTGAAAACATTATATCTGACATGTAATATCAGGAGAAGCACAGTTATAATCAAGATCATTCATTATGGGTAAGTCCATTTACGTGTTTGCTCCTGGGTGCTTGTGCCTCAGTAATGGGACACCTGAGAGCAGAGCAATCATTTACAGTGTTAATTATTAAAGCTGATGTGTCCCTTGATATTATTATTATTATAATTGTGCATTGTTAAAAAACAAACAAAAAAACTCCTCTTCCTTCCCCTCATGTACGTTAACACTTGCAAATGCAGTCCAACACACCGACAACAATATCTATGGCCTCAGTAATAAACATAAAGTGGAATTATCGCTTTTCATCACGACGTCAACAAAAACCCGCTTTTGTAGAAGCTTTGTGAAAGTTAAATGGAGCAGCTGTTGTGTTGGATTGTATTAGATTTCACAGGTGGATTCAATAAAGCTGCTGGCGAGTGTGTGCGTACATATTCTGAATAACCCAGAGCAACAAGAAACGTCAGGGTCATTTCTTAATTACGCAAAGCATCACAATGTTCCAGCGAGAATCATAAAGATTGTCATTTAATCAGATCCTAAATTAAATTAGCAGCATTCAGTTATTGCCTTCTTTAAAAGGTATTTTCATCGTTTTTGCATGTAGAAACTGAATTTATCTTAATGCAATGTGCAAACTTGGATCTTGATTTCAGCGTTGTGAAACTCCTTTAGTCTCCTTTCCTGAAACAAACTGTCTTCTGTTTTTGAATGAGTGTGATTAACCATTTATTGTTATTGCTAGATTTAAGGAACACAAGGGTCACCACATCAACCAGGACAGACACCTCTGGATTGAGGATTCAGCTTTAAATGGTGTAATTAATGTTTACTGTTTCAACAAAACATGCAGCAGAAAGAAAAGAGCAGACTTGTGAAAAGCAGTCTTCAAACATGTCAAACAGGCATACATAAGTGAAAAAAGATTGGCTTTTAGTTTAGAGACGGCGTTTGTTTTGGTTGGCGGCGTTCACACAAACCCTGCGTTAGTCACGCTAACGTGATTTAGTTCTGCATGTGATTCCTGCTCCTTCCACCGCCACACACATGCTTCAGGTTAGGAGCGAGAGAGCGACTGCTGGTTTATACCTGCGTGAGTGCACGGAAACCACGGGGCAGCTGTACCAACACGCCGGTTTGTTATAGCGCGTTGCCCTGACCCTTGTGTGCTCAGACGCTCCCACAGCAGGATGTCTCCACGCTTACATCATGGAGTCAAACCCACCGTCACTAACACACACCGATAACCAGGTGATGCCTATAGATGCCACTTGTCAGACCGCGTGTTTGTGCGGTCAGGGTTGAAACGCTGGATCCTTTTCTCCGAGTATTTACATGACAGTTCCCACACTGAAGAGCCTTCACTGGGACGCTCATCTGTTTCACGTCAACGTGTTTGTGCGAAACAAGATATTTTTACAGTACACTGTATTTTCCACTTGTATGTCTGACCGTATCTGTCCTCGTGGGCTAATTTGATTTATCTGTTGCTGAAATTGACGGAGATAACCAAGAACATATGGCAAAATATCAAAATCACGTGTTTCATATAGTGTACTTCTCGCTAATATTACAAGACTCCACACCGTAAAGGGAATTTAAAGTTCACAATGGATATCAATATTTTGACAGCTACATGTGTTTTGCACTTCAGCATGTTCAGTTTCAAATAAAACTACTGCATTAATAATAGTGTCACGTTTATGTCCATATAGAAATAACTGTATGTGACATATAGCCCTTCTAATATTGTCAAAAGTAATCGGACACTTGGCTGCTAAATGTTTAGTAGAGTGGAAAGCTGGGATTTAACTTTAAATGTTTGTCAGTTTCAAGAAAGGTGATTTTGCAAGTAAAGAAGAAAATAATAATGCTCCTCAGAGTAGCTCAAAAATTAGACAGTTATCTCATTAAGCTGACTTGCAAAATTCAACAGTTGGTTGCCAAGAAAGCACATCAAGTCAACAATTAGCCCACGATGTCCATGTTTCCTTGTTAACAATCAAAAGAAGACTTAATTATCAGAACCACAGAGGATTCTCCACAAGATACAAATGTCTGCTTAGCTTTAATAAGAGAAACGTCAGCTCGTAGGTTGGGGGGAAAAAAAAAAAAAAAGTGCACTGGACCGATTTAAAAAAAAATCAACCTCCATCAAAATGATTGAAGGAGGAAAGTGTAGGGGGAAAAAATAGCAGTGCCAAAGCATGCCACCTCATCTTTCAAACATGTCGCACTCTGTCAAACATAGCAGTGGTTCTGTTATGGCTCTGACACGTTGGCTTTTACTGATGATTTCACAGCCGACTGAAGCGGCGCGATGAATGCAGAAGTATATGGGAGCACTCTGAGCGCTTAGATTTAGCCAAATGCATCAAAACTAATTCATCATGCAGCAAGACAACAATAAATATATGACCAAAGCACCTACTAAGCTTTTCAGGATAAAGGGGTAATATCCAAATATCAACTGGCTGAGGCAATCAGCTGATCTCAGTCCAGCTGAGCTGAATTCAACTTGCTGAAGGCCAAACTACAGCCTTTAAAAAGTAGTAGTAGAAGAAGAAGGTTCCTTTATATTGCTTTTCAACATTAACTCATGGTCAATGTAATTTTTTTTTTTTGACAAAAAATCACAAAAACTACTCTTTAATGTCAAAATGAAAATGGATTTAGACAAAGTAATGCCAAAAAAATCCAACATAATTAGGAGTAAATTAAGATCCTCCGTCCTTTAACCCTACTCAGGACTTTTGGGTCTTTTGGACCATTTGGTGACAGGTATTGCTTTTTTTTTTATTTTTGAAGATTTTATACACATAAAAAGAGGGACATTTGTCATGCATTTGGAACCAAAAACACATCAACTTATCAGAAAATGTATTTAACATAGTATAAAAGTCTGTAATGAATACCAACAGATATTTTGCACATATTCTTTCTTGGGGTCAAATGGACCCCGAAAGACCTTCTACATATGGAAACATGAAAGTCCTGAATAGGATCAAAGTGACTCACGTCACTAAAGGTGCAGCCAGCTGGCGCTAGAAGCCGTACAATTAGTGAAATGGAGATCATCTGAGTGCAGTGAATGTGTCTTGAATGATTGTAGTAATAAGAAACCTGCATCAGGAAGGTCCAGCCACTGGTAGATCAGCACTACTGGTTATAACAACACTGTGAAGATAAAAGAACGATCCAAGCAACTCTGTGAAAGCGTACCTGAAAAGCATAAGTCAAAGGACAAGTTAAGAACATTTTTAAGTCAATAAATATCCTTTGGAGTACAGCTAAATCCATCATTCATAAACAGAAGGGATACGAAACATGCATAAATCTCCCTAGAGCAGAAAGAGACTTGTGAGGGAGGCCACCAAGAGACCTACAACACCATCGAAGGAGCTTTGGCAGCTGAGATAGGAGTCTGTGTACACAACTACTATTGCCAGGGTTCTTTACCAGCCAAAGCTTTAAGGAAGAGTGGCAGAGAGAAAGCCCTTGGTGAAAAAAATCTCATATTAAATGTAGACCATAGCTCCCCAGGTGGCATATGAGAGACTCTGAAATCAACCGGAAGAAGATTCTTTGGTTCAATTTGACCAAAATGGAGTTTTTTGGCCATCAGACTGGACACAATGCTTGGCCCACACCAAACACACCATCTCCTCTGTGAAGCACAGTGGTAGCAGCATCATGACGTATGAATGCTTCTCAGCAGCAGAAAGGCTCATAAAGGTAGATGCAGAAAAGTATAGCGACATACCAGAGGACAACCTGATGGAGTCTGCAAAAGAACTACAACTTGGGAGAAGCTCCTACTGGATTTTAAAATTGTTGGAAGAGGCTGAAAGGGATTTTTTCTGATTAACGGCAAAACTTTGAGACTCAAGATTCAAGACACTTCTTCAGACTGGCTTCGGTCGGAACGCTGCAATCCTACATTCAAGACGGATCGGCCCGCCCGGACAAGATCACGGTTAGAAGGTACGAACAAACCTCCAAACACTAACCTCATAACCTGCATGAGAGATCTCTGATGAGGAGATGAACAGCAGCGA
>NW_007577741.1:1416481-1501606 GCF_000690725.1 Stegastes partitus
TGCTGTTGTCTTTGGGTCATCAGGTGACTGCCAAGAGTTTTCCATAGAATGTTAATTACAACTATTTTGCTTGAATCTGTGTTTCACTGTCCAAATAGTTTCAAACCAGTAAACTTTGGGACCTTCTGATAAAAGGACTGTTTCCACCATTCTTTCAGCTCTGATGTAAACAAACACAAGTTAAGGCTGAGTGTTGGCATTAAAGCACACGGCCTGGAGAACCAAAAATGTGTCACCCTCCAAATACTTATGGTTTGGAACTTACAATTTTTGTAATGCTGGCATTTTTTTTTCTTTATACACAGCGTAGGGAAAGTATGTGCCTTGGATCTTCTGTTATTGTGAGCAGTAACAACATCCAGCGCTGTTCCGGTGTCATGCAAGGATTTGTTGAGGTAATATTTCACTGTATTTCTGAATCAATCAGTTTCTGTGGCGTTCTGCTTTCTGACCAAAGCGATGGGTTTCAGATCGGCACGGTGGGATTTTTATCATTTGCGTAAGATGGGCAGAGAGTGTGACATTATCTTAGCACGCTAACGGTCTCTAATGGATAAAATAAAATAAAAACTGGCAAAGGGGAATCTCCTCAAAGCCCCCAGTGATTTGGCAGCAGACTACTTCATCATGGGAACGCCACGGCCTCGTCTGACCTGTAATTGTACTTCTGTTCTCATTCATAATAGTTTAAACTGATGGGAAGGAAGCTCTGTGTTTCTGAGTTTATTGGCATCATTCCTTCTGCCAATATTTTGGAAAAAGTCAAAGTTGACTTGACTTTGGCTAAGCCACAGGCATTTTTAATTACTAAAAAAAAAAGTAAGCGATATCTGCTCTAAATGTACAAAAGGTTACTGATGTGTTGTGCGATGTCATCTACGATGAGTTCTTCTGTGTAGGCGTGTATACTTTATGGTAATTGTTCCCAGGTAAGTTCGTTTTTTTTTTTAATCTCTCTTTGTCACTGTAAACCAGTCACATTTGACAGAGGTATGGTTTGGATTTGTGTCTCAGTTTCCACCACATGGAGACTTTGATTCTGATCTGTTCCATCTGAGAGATACAGGCAATCACATAAACAGGTTTTTTTCCTTCTTTCTTTCTTGATTTGACGTGTGTGTCAGTTCCTGTTGCTGCAGCCACACTGTTGACGTGTGAGTAAAGATCTGCTATTTGTCTTCTCTCACTTAGCAGATGCTGGTTTTTTACCTGACAGCAAGATGTTTGACAGAAAAAGAAAAAAACCCTGAGAAGTCTCACCAGACCGGTCGCCTATCAGTGACATAACAGTTCGAGTAGTTTAAATCCCACCTTGGACAGTTTTAAAAGTGATTAACTGGAAATCTTTCACATCTCTTTTGTTAAAGTCTCTCAAAATTCATATTCTATGGCATAAATGTAGTATTTAAAGTACCTTAAGGATTTCATAGCTTGTAGGATTGTGCATTATCACACTTTTAAACACACAAAAAATTACCAAATAATTAGGCTCTTTAATTGCTGCAGTCTTTATTAGGAGGACTTCAAATCTACAGCTTTTTTTTCTCACTGATTAAAATTTTAAGACCATTTCATTGCTATGCATTTGCCTGCAGTCCCAGATAAGTGTGACGGAATTAAAAAATACAATTTACAGCAAAAATGGGTCAAAAATGACTATTTTGAGTCAAGTTAAAGTTCGGTAGTATTTAATTTTGCAGGAGAATATACAAAATAAATAATAGATTGAGCTCCCAATATCCATTATCTTCATTGTTGGTATTCACCAGTGTCTGCCAGTGTTAATGCTGTATTATGTCCCAAGTAAAAACTAGTGATACACTAATCATTACTGACCAGACGATGCTTCTAATGAATGCTAAAACCCTACGAGAGGAGCCAGGAGCCACAGGAGAGAAAATGTTTTTTTTCCCGAGTGTTCGGTTCCTTTTAATAAAATGTCCGGCCGAATTTCATGCTGTGTGGGTTTTCATTATTTGTAGTTGTGGTTTCATAAACCGTCTTAGTGAGAAGTTTACATAAGATGTCAAACACGCTTAGTACTGTGCGTTATTGTTAAAATAGCTTACAAATTAGCTGCTGCTTTTAAACCATGGAGTCAACAGCCCGGATTGGCAGCGACGGGGGTTTGTCCAGCTGCGAGTGTTTAACAGATTGAGAACAACAACACAAGAGAGAGGTTGTGTACAATACTGTATGATGTAGGTAATAACTAGAGCGCGCTGCATAAAGTCTGACCCCTAACGCTGCATTATGTATTAAAATGTTGTCCTCAGATGCTTTTGGATGACTCATAAAACTTGGTAGAGCTTTCTGGTCGATACACTCGGAGTCGGTTTGAGGCATAAACAAACTAAGTGGCTTCTCGGGGCCATGAAGTCGTTATAGTTTAAAATAACCGTTATGGATGAGCCGTAATGAAAGCAATCAAGGTGCAGCAGCATATGTCTGTCATATTTTATTAAAGTATAATAAAGAATAATAGAAGAGGTTTGATTCAGCTGATCAAACCAGACAGCACAAATTATTGAAGCATTCATCCTTCAAACATGATGTCAGCTTTCTCTTGAAGATAACAGAAACTCCTCTGCTGAGGAATGCACCAAGGTGATGGTAAATTATGCTAGAATTCCCCCCTTGGTCAGTTTATGGCCACTCAGGACATAAATCTATCATGCAAAGTGAGCATCTCTTTTGCCGCCACCACCACAGGCCGCCCTGAAATGTCTTGTAGGTCAATACAAGCCAAAGAGGGGATCTCAGATGTGAAGGTCGAGACACCTGTGAGGAGTCGGCAGGCCACCGAGGACCACCGGGGTCACTGAGCATGTGATCCTGGGACGACAAGGAGAAGCAGTAATCACATTACTTTATCACATCATTGTGTTCAACAGGTGAGAGTAAATACACACACATCAAAAGTCAACCTGCAATGATTTTAGTGACATTAACCACAAAGTGTATGATGGAAAAAAAATTGTTTTGTGGACATAGAACATTCTAACATGAAGGCAAACTAATAATAATAATAATTTTTAAAAAAAACTAAATATGAACTGCATAGTGTTGGAGATGAAATCACAAAGTCTCTGAGTCATCATCATGATCAGGCAGCACACAGTCTGAGGGACATGATTTTCCAGTTGTACATAATGTCCAGAAGCAGATTTAATCAGAGATAATCATAACCTTAACACAAGGGATGACAGCCCATTAGTGACTCAAACAACTTTATCATTGAAGACTTAAAGCCTCCAGTGGTCAGCAGAGACCACCAGCTCCATCCTTTAGGAGTCTCTGCTTTTGTCCTCATGCAGAAAATCACTGAGATGAGTCACCCATCCATTATCTATACACCACTTAGGGTCGCACGGGGCTGGAGTCTATCCCAGCTGACTCAAGGTGAAGGCAGGTTCACCTGGACAGGTAACCAGTCTATCACAGGGCTACACTTAGAGACAGACAACCAAGCACACTCACGGAAATTTAGAATCACCAATTAACCTCAACATGTGTTTGGACTGTGGGAGGAAGAACCCGGAGAGAACTCACGCTGCACAGGGAGAACATGGAGCCTCCACGCAGAAAGATCCCGGGACACGAACCGGCGACCTTCTAGCTGCAAGGCGACGGTGCTAACCACTGAAATATCAGGAACGTATGTACAACTGCAGCATGACAAGCCCCTCCCCGACTGCAGAGCTTCGTGTCTAGCATCGTTCTGTTCTGCAGAGCCACATTTCTGAGGTTCTGGGTGCTGGGAGAGTTCGCTGAATGTCCAGTTGATAAGAGAGATGTCAGATTTTCCAGTTCCAAAGCGATCTCACCGATTTAATGAGAATTTTTTTACTGTTCACCAGGGAGAAATATCACCAATGTCCTTCTTAGCCAGTGCTACACTCACTGTGGAGAGTTTTACTTCATGTGGTGTGAAATAGTGAGTTAATGGATAAGGCACTGGCTTCCTGAGCCAGGGATTAAGGGTTTGTGTCCCATCTGGGGTGCTAATTTGTTGTGGAAATCTGGATGAGCAGTGATAAAAGCAATCGAGGTACAACAGTGTTTGTCTTTTGTACGTTACTGAAGTATAATTAAGAATAATGATGAATAGTAGAGAAGAGAAACGCAGAGCTCATACGACATAAGACAACACAAGTTATTGTCGTCCTTTAAACATTACAGTCTCTGCTTTCTCGTAAAGTTAAAAGACACTCCTCAGCCAAGGAATGTAGATAATGTGAGACCAAGGTAATGATAAGTTTTACTACAACAATCAACCATTTATAGGGCCCATTTTCTTGCACAGCGTTTTACGTGGGGTCCCTAATGGAGGACGCAAGATTTTCTGCCAAAGTTACAACAGTCTAGATTTTGTTTGCAGGGGAGATGAATCATTATTATGTGTCTTTTATTTGACCTCAGGAAGAAATTCAGGCACCAATCAAGATGTGGCATCACTTCAATCAAAATGGGAGGGTGGTCATTAGTTAGTGGGCTTGTTGATTCATATGACCACATCTGTCAATCAAACCACATCTGGAAGAAAGTTATTTGGCTCAGAGTCTTCAAGCTTTTAGTAGGATGCTGTTTTTACCAACTTTAACTTGTTGATTGTTTCGCAGTTAGTCATGGCTATTTAGAACATGATTCTAGAAACACTAAAGACACCCACAACGGTGTTGTCTAAAACCCGGAAGACACAACAAGACCAAAATAACCAAACAACACAAGACACAACAGGAGCAAAAAAACAAATCAACACCACCAAGGACAGAAAGAAAAACACAAGAACAAAGCCTGAAAGCTAACAGCAAGAAAAAATCCTCATAAAAGCCAGTCTGGCACGCTCAACCATTGTCTCATTTTCATCTCCAAGAACTACAATTAAGTCAACAATTACAGCATAAGCAGTAAAGTTTACTTATTATTTTATGCGACTCTCAACTATTACACAGACGTTAAAGGCAACGAACAGTGAAGAAAACGGTTGTCGAAGGTGAGCTGCCGTGCTCCAGGTGCAGCACGCGGGTGGAGGTGGTGGCGGATAATTCACCACATGTGCCCATTCTGGAAGAAGCAGTGGAGCAGAGTTACAGCTGAGCTATTTTAAGGCATGAGAGAATTGTTTTACGGGAAAACATGTCATTTTGACACACGGAGATGATATTTTTCGCGGTTCAATCCATTGCAGAGGACCTATATGTCCAAAACAACAACACCTTGTTTGTCATTTTTATATGCAGCCTCCTCAACTCGTGCGACAGGTCGAGCAGTTCATACCCTTCATGCTGACTGCGGGGAGACAAATGTCACAGGTGTCAGTCATTTGGCATATGTCCTGATAACTACCTGGAGGTGTCAGAAATTCAGCTTCTGCTCTTTTTTCTTTAACTGAAATGTGATCTGTGTGTGGCGGCGAGGTGAGTGACTCATAAGATGTCATGAAGCCATGACCTACCCGTTATTCTGCTCCTGGTGTATTTTACTGCCGGTATTCTTTTCAAAGAGATCTTCTAGTTAGTTAAAGACAACTTTCTCTCAGGTGTGCATTTGTCAGATTTGCATGCAAACATTTTTCAGCGAGCTCTTCAGTGCAGACAAACTGATTTAGTGGGGGATTCAAATTCTTTCACCTGGTTTTAAATAGATTTATTACAACAAAACAACGGTTATTCAAGAGCAGAACGCTTTGAATTCTATTGAACTGTCTCTTTGCAGCACTTCGTTCTGTGGACAAGCTGTGTAATTGCTTGAAATTACTGCTGTCGGTCAGCTGTTGGTTGGTCACTGACTGGCACCTGCTGACAATCTAGACAAATAAAAGGAGAGGCCCGTTTACTTGCCAGTACGGTCAGATTATATCAAGCACTCATTCAAAACGACTTGAGGGCTTTTCAGCTGAACCGGTGATTGACAATGGCACACCTGCAAGCGTTCAGCCGAGCGTGTCAAACAAACAGAGAGGAATCGACGCTTTTCACACTGTACATGATGTTCACGTGTGGTTCAGTAAACATTTCCTCCCAAGTGAAAGCAGCAGTGACCTGTTTGTGGCTGGACTAAATAAGAAATATTCAGGTTCACTTAAATAATGGCTTTGTATGTCTGCACAAAAAGCATTTACTGCAGGAATGTTGTGCAGCAGGAAAGAGTTATTAGTTTAAATTGAATGTGAGCGAATACATGAAGAGTTTGATTCAAAAGCCAGATATCTTCAATGAAAACCTCAATTTTGATTGTTGTATGAAAGCAACAATCATTTTGTTTTCATAATTTAATGACCTCTTTCTTCAGCGTGTTGTGTGGACCACCTGAATTCTAACTCACATCCTTCCTTTCAGGGAGCAGTTTTGGAAATTTAATATGGCCCGAGGAAGTAAGTTGTTCCTGACAGCTGTTTGGTTTGGTTCTGTTTGCAATCACTCACATCAGCCTACTTTGTGCAGGTTTACTGTTCAACTGGATTTGCTGACTTACTCGCTTAAAATATGCTTTTTGACTCCCCCTCTAATCATCCCTGGCTAACCCTTAACATCAAGTTTACAGCACATCCTCACAGCCCCAGATTTAATTACATTCACCCAAAGTTTCGTTTCCAGATAGCATCTTTTCCATGTGGTCACCTTTGGAAAACTCGTGGCCCCTATTGATCACTGGAATTTTCCTCCTCTTGAAACAAACAAGGGATCACTTCAAATAATGTAAATGCTAAAAGCATCGACTTCAAAATGCGTGATAACGATAAGATAAAATGCTGTTTAAGGGACGTTTGATTTACCATTAGGGGCAGGAGGAATTATAATGTGCAGCCTGCTCATACTCAGCCAAGGCAGTTTCCTTCAGAAGAAAACAAAATAAGGGGAGGGGGTTACTGACACTGGCAGGATAGGCTACAGAGACTCAGCAGACCAGACATTAAACTGGACGCAGCCAGCGATGAGGACTGCGGTGCTCCGGGATCTCTGAAACAGCTTCGGGAAGGTGAGTTTCATTTGAACAAAATCACTTAATACGGTTATGTGATCACTACATTTCTTTGTAAGGTTGCGAGAGTTTTAAGAGAGTTTTAAATTAAACTGTTATATTTTGTTTCTCTGCAGAATACCGAACTGAATTCCGTATTATATTGCACTTTAACCCAGCAAGGATAAAGCACAGTTTAACGAAGGGGACTGGAAGTAAATTGCGCATGACAGCTACACTACAACAACCGACAGCGGCGCTTAATCCGCGTTTGTGATGTGACGGCTGGCCGCGCCAAAGTGGCGCTTTTACGCACGATGGAAGACCTTTTACGCGAGCAGGATAGCTGGTCTCAGAATGTTTCATGGAGCAACTCAAGTCGTGGAAACGAAAGTCACTCGGGGAACATCACAGTGAACCCTCTGAAACGAAATGAAGAAGTGGCCAAAGTGGAAGTTACTGTCCTGGTCCTGGTGCTGCTGCTCGCTCTGATCGGCAACCTGTGCGTTCTGTGGGCTATCCACACCACCAAGCACAGCCAGTCTCGGATGTATTATTTCATGAAGCACCTGAGCATCGCAGACCTCGTCGTTGCAATCTTTCAGGTTTTACCACAACTCATTTGGGATATCACCTTTCGCTTCTATGGGCCGGATTTGCTTTGCAGGTTGGTGAAGTACCTCCAGGTCGTGGGCATGTTTGCGTCCACCTACATGCTCGTCCTCATGTCCATTGACAGGTGCTTAGCAATCTGTCAGCCGCTCCGCTCCGTGCACAAGAGAAAAGACCGTTTCTGTGTGCTCGCCTCTTGGATGCTCAGCCTGATATTCAGCACTCCTCAAACTTACATATTCTCTCTGAGGGAGGTCGGGAACGGTGTGTATGACTGCTGGGGAGACTTCGTGCAGCCGTGGGGAGCCAAAGCATACATCACTTGGATGAGTCTCAGCATTTACATTTTTCCAGTTGCGATTTTATGTATTTGCTATGGCTTGATATGTTTTAAAATATGGCAGAATTTCAACTTGAAAACCAGAAGGGAACACTTTATGGCTCTCACTCCAAGGCCCTCCAAAGGCGCACATCCACTGTCTCGTGTGAGCAGCGTGAGACTCATTTCGAAAGCCAAGATCCGCACAGTGAAGATGACATTTGTAGTGGTGCTTGCATACATTGTGTGCTGGACTCCCTTTTTCTTTTGCCAGATGTGGTCTGCATGGGATCCTGCTGCACCAAGAGAAGGTAAAGTCACACCCAGTGGTCCTCTTTTCCTGTCACCAGTGATGCAGTTTGAATTATAGTCCCAATATAAATGCATCATGTTGACACATTTTCAGGATTGATGCCAGTACTTATTGTTCTGTGAAGATATTATCCACCTGCTATGATGTGCAAAGTGCTCAGTGACACAAGAGGAGGCAGAGGGTCATCTTTATACAAGATTTACTGTGGGGAATTTATTGCCCATAAACCCTTGATGGGAAAAAAATCAGTTATTCTACAACAATGTTTCAGCACTAAGTGTCTCATACACTCAAAGGTCATTCTTCCACCTCACAGATTATCTTTTAGTATGCAAAAGCAATCCATTTTTCTTGCACAGCAAGACAATGGTGTCTGAATACAGGCTTCCCCAGAGTGAACACAGTTGAATAGGAATGTCATTTACAGTGGTTATCAGTTCAGGCGACTCCCTCAGAGCCAACGGGACACTAAATGTGCCCAGACATCAAGGAGCTTTTATCTCAATTCCCAGTGATAGTTTGTATAATGTCCATTTAACTGGAGTTCTTCCTCAGATTTGCCCCACGTAGCTTGTTAGTTTGCCATTAAAGGGAACAAGAGCAGCAGGGCAGACGTGATGAATGACCTTTCAGGCTGTGTTATCTCGAAAAATGCGCACAAGTTGTAATTCAGGCTGTTCCAAGATTTAGATCAAGAGTGGCAGACTTGCCCAAGTTAATCATCTTCCTGTTTTAGTCCTCCTCTAAACAGTTTGCACAAATTATGGAAAAACACACATTGAGACAGAGTGCATGCACTGGAGCTATAAATCCTAAAGTCTGTGTTGTAATAGTAATAAAGATTGATTGAATGACTCGGTGAACTTTACCACTGAGCTCTTTTCTTTTACCTTTTGGCAGTACAAACAGTATCTGTGATTAAAAGCCATTGTTACCATCTTATTATTAATAGAGAAAATGTATATTTGTCTCACATTCATGACAGTAAACTCTGACATACTTAGCTGTCCTCTGAAAACACTGCATCTCCAAAATGTAAACTTTTTATGAGCCAAGAAAAACAGCCCAGTTCTCATCTTACTGGGCAATGTTTTTGTTTTGTTTTTTGTGTTTTTTAATGGTTTATGTGGGAGAATCCTCTCAACCAAGAATTCACTTTCAAGGTATGTGAAAAATTAAATGCCAACAGATTTCAGTTTTCATTGGACAGCAACACCATGATTCATCACTCACACCCGCTGGGATGCTACTGATGAAAATCCCACTTGAAGCACAAATCAAGTTACTTAAAAGAACAAACAATAATTAGGAGAGGAGAGAACAACAGATGCATGTATATATTTTGGCAAACAAAACCTTTAAATTATGATTTGTGCCGTGCGTTACCCAAAGCACAGGTTGAAATATCTCTGTGTATTTGCAGGATTTGGATCAGTTTCATGAAAGGAGCACTCAGAATAACTCAGCCACTGTGCACAGAATTCATAATAACTTCCCATAGATTTCAAAGGAGACAATCCTCTGTCCAAATCTAGGCGCGAAAATAAAGATAAGTCAACGTCTCTTTGAAGTATTGTTTCTTAGTTTAAGATGTAGGTGAGTTTCCTGCTGCTCCGGTTATTTGATTAAACCACCAGCTCGCTGTTCACCTGCCTGAGCTTAAGCGTTACGTCATCACATTGTGCAACCTGCAGACAATTCACTGATAGTGAATGGAAATCTGAATTTCTGTACTCTCGCAGTGTTTGTTTAACTTTTTATCCTCAAAATTATCTTTGATGCAGTGGTGTTCTTCAACTAAGTGACAGCAGCTTCCTCCATTTTTCCAGCTGTATGCCCAAAAGAGCAACACATCATGATACTGCAGAAAGGGAGCCAAGATTAATGTTTTTCATTCGCTTCTGGCAGCACAAGACATTGGTGAATGCACTGTAAGGCAGAGTGAACTGCACCAGGGTTAAAAGGAGAAAAGAAAAAAAAAGTTTAAATGCTGTCATTTTGTGGGATTTTGATTCAGGAGATCTGCACTCCCGATGGCCAAGGTTTCCTGCACCAAGTAATATCACAGCTCTGGACAGGCTGTTTGACTTATCTGTCCAACACTTCTCATAATTTAGAGCGTACATTGGGTTGCATGAAGGACACTGCTCACAGTAAAACCTCACAATAAAGCAGTGGGGAGTCAGAGCAGCAGCAGCAAGGGATTGGGTCAGCACTGGAGGCGAGAAGGAGATGACTAGCACTAAATCTCTCACACCCCATCAAGGATTAGGGAAAAAAAGCAACTTGGATGTTTTCCACTTTCCATTGTTCAAATTAGATGCTTCCCCAGTGCGCTGTGGAGCCCCAAACATAACCAATTGAATGAATGAGAAAATAACTTCTGTTTTTTCCACCCAGGACAGCCTCTCGCTTAATTGAGGCCATTTGTCATATTTGTGACTAATTTGTGCAGCATCCATCAACCTTTCATAGTTTGTTTTCGTAATCCCAAAAGCTTTGGTGTGCCGCGACGTGTCGGCTCATATTTTTCTCTGTAAATCATTGGAAATACAAGTTCAGAGCAGGGAGGGATTTATATAAGCGAAAAGGAGATTTTAAAACTGGCCCAGAGTGGTTTTGATGTGAAACAGTCTGACACCTGACTGCCCGTGTCTGGCTTATAACCATTTAGCTTGAATTTAATGCAAGTGTAGCTTCATTAAACACACTGCTAGTAAGTTAGTTAACAGGCTAACGAGGCAATTACATGCAAAATAAAACTTTCATGGAGAATGTTTTGTAGGTATTTAACCATAAACCAATGATGCTAATGGCTTGATGATGATAACAGGTAGAAGTTATTTCAGTTCATCATCCGGGGACCATGAATGTTTCGCCAAATTCCACGGAAATCCAGTCATTCAGATTCTGCAATAAAAAAAAACAAAAGAACTGAATTAACTAACAGACTGACATCACCAGCTTGAAAGACTTTATCCTCGTGTGAATAGATCTTAAGGAGGATCAAGAAAAACGTGCTATTTTAGGAGCTTTTTAGAGATCCACCCATCTGTTTATGTTCTGTGCTGCTTATTCTATTAGTGGCTGCGTTAGGCTGGAGTCTGTCCAATCTGTGTTTCTGTCATTGTCCCCAAATGCAAAGAAAAGTTGAACAACATGTTCCTGTCGCTCTGAACATCTCTCTACCTCGTCTGTGACTCAAAACAAGTCAGATGTTTTAGTTTGACTTTTAAAAAAGGTTTTGAGCAGCATTACTCAAACAGGAGGACGTTGTATTGGACATTTTTTGGTGTAGTCGTGACTAAACATGGTGTCTTAAAACTGAACAGCAGCGTGGAGTGAACTCACATGTCGGCCAATCAATGGTGACGATCTTTCATGTGTTTTTAATGTAGTTCATACAACAGTGACCGTCTCTAGTTCACGACATATCCAGGTTTGGTATTTTTCTTGTGCCAATTCATGGCAACTTTAAGATGCTTTCCTTTCTAAATCAACTTCTCGCCTCCTTCTTTCTCCCCAGACATGGCCTTCATCATCGCCATGCTGCTGGCCAGCCTCAACAGCTGCTGTAACCCCTGGATTTACATGTTCTTCGCCGGTCACCTGTTCCACGA
Organism: Stegastes partitus; assembly: GCF_000690725.1. NCBI lineage: Eukaryota > Metazoa > Chordata > Actinopteri > Pomacentridae > Stegastes > Stegastes partitus. The sequence continues at coordinate 1,428,309 of NW_007577741.1, forward strand.
CCTGACGCAGTGCTTCTTCTGCTGCTGCAGACAGTATCTGACGGACTCGTCCTGCAGCTGTGACCAGCAGTGCAGGCACAAGAGCGGCTCGTCCACGTGCGTGATCAAGAACGCCGGCAGTCAGAAGAGCCTCACGCACACGTCCAGCACCGGAGGAGCAGCGCCGTGAGGAACCAGCCCAAAGCCGCTTTCTGTTCTCGAGTAATCCAGCTATCATGCAAGTCCGCATTTCAGGCATTTAATTAGCACCGCCCTGCACTGGCCGTTGCAATATGTTTGTTTTCAAATTTTAAATAGAGCCAAATGTAAAATGTAAACCTCCTGTCCAGACATTACCCTGCACTCCACGATAACAGGAAAGCCATTGTTGGACAAAATGTGGACAAAATGTGACAGAAAGTGAAGCTCCAACACCCACCAGCTCCAGCTGGCGTTGCTTTAAATCTCTAAGGATGTGTGCTCTTGGCTTTCCCAAAACACTGCTCCCCCTTTGAACTCGCTTTACATCAGAGTCCTACAAACCACGTGTTTGATCTATATTCTAGGCTTCAGCATCTAAAGATGGAACCTCCGCCTTTCTGTTTGAACAAATATGAGCATTTTCCAACTTCTGTGAGCACTGCTGTGATGTATCTTAAACACATGTTCTTCTAGTCGTGATCCTGATGTGACTCTTAACATTAGTAGGTCCGAGTTATCATAAAAAGCAAGAACTACGTTAATGTTGCACAAGAAAAAAAGAACAAAGTTGTCTGATTAAAAGATTGCCAGAAAACATTTTGATCTGTACGAATAGGCACTGCTTCAGTTCTTGTTTACCCATTTTAAATCAGCTTTGCTTCGGGTGCAAACACTTTGCATTATGATGGCTGGTTGATATCCACTCCTGGTGCTCGGCTTAATGCAGCGCTGCACTGTAACAACACAACCAGATTTCATCAACAAAGCAAACTCCACAGGAATGCTTTTTACCCCAGAAGATTTCAGAAGACTGTCTTGCTGTACAGATCAAATAATGTTTGTTGTCATGAAGTGATATGAAATTCACTTTGTAAATAGTTTTCACTGCTCCCAGTGTGTGTCTCCATACCAGTATTTTTATTTTATTTTAATCTATTCTGTCTTTTATTTTCTAGGTTGTTGATTTTTAATGTTACTATGCGTGTGTCAGAGAACACATTTACTGTTGCTGGAATCAAACCAGAACAATGTTTTCACCTCCTGGCCGTGTTGAATATTTTTTATTGTTATTTTCTTGCTCTGTTGCTTTTACTGTATGATTTAAGGCAATGTGCCATCTGTTTATACTTTGCACACTGAGATGTTCAGCTTCAGGATGGGATAATGTGCATTCTACAGCTGTGTTTTTTCATGTCCTGAGCTTTATGTAACCTTAAAGCTGTCCAAGGCAACACTGAAGTGTATGGCAGCGTTCTGCAGAAAGCAGAGCACGAAAGCTTAAAACGTACCTAAAATGAAACATACAGCTAACAAAACAACAGTATTTTTTTCTTAAGGCATCAGTTTGGTTTAAATTCTAGCAATGACTTACAGGTTGTTGTGCATGAGAGCACACACAGTAAACCCAATGAGTCAAAATGTTTAGATTTATTCCTCCTCTGTCTCTTTACAAATATCTCTAAAAGGCAACCATAACATGTTAAAGGCTGTTTGAGAAAACGTTTTTATAGACACATACATATAATAACAAATGTATGCTAATGTCTACCTTATTTCCAGTCATGCATTTCTGTGATAATAAAGTCTGTGCTGATGAGGCCGATTGCCCTGGTGTGGATGTGGACGCTCCTCCTGATCGTCTCGACAAACAGTCATCACTGTGGAGGACGATACCTTGATTACATTCATTCAGACTTGCCCCAACTCTCTCCTAACTTTTATCCCAAACCTAACACCACCCAGCCTTGCACAGAGACTTCTCCCTAAAATGTTTTAACTTTATGGGAACGTGCTGTTTTAACTTCCTGTTGAGTCAAGTCCTGATGTAGAGCACAGCTTTCAATCTTTAAACAATTGCATAAATAAATAGAGGGCTGCAAGGTGGATCAGTGGTTAGCAATGTTGCCTCGCAGCAAGAAGGTCGCTGGTTCATGTACCAGTGAGGATCTTTCTGCATGGAGTCTCCATGTTCAGCATGGGTTCTCCCCAGGTACTCCAGGTTCCTCCCGCAAGTCCAAAAACATGTTGAGGTTAATTGGTGATTCTAAATTTCCGTGAGTGTGCTTGGTTGTCTGTCTCTAAGTGTAGCCCTGTGATAGGCTGGCTACCTGTCCAGGTGTCCCCTGCCTTCACCCTGAGTCAGCTGGGATAGACTCCAGCCCCCCTAGTGAGAATTAGGCGATGTGCAGATAATGGATAAATACATAGATATTGTTGCATAAATCTTGTATTAGCAATGCAACAGGACAGATACTGTGATAAACAGTGTTTTAAACCAACATTGCAGAACTTTTGTCTCCCCCTTCTGGCTGCAAAGGTAACAACAGAAACACTGTCTATGCACCCTCACTGTAAAAACTGTCACCCTTCCTCTGAATGGTGCTTCCTTGGTTTTCCCACCATTCTTCTAGTGGTTGCAGTGGTTCTTCAGCTGTGGCAAATCAATCATTGCTGGTCGATTATAAATTCACCACCATCAGTGCACCAGCAGATACCAGATATCTGGTATACGGAAAAATGCACAAAGGCTTACCTGAAACTGATGCACTTAATCATTAAACTCATTTGGAAAAGGCTTGAATCTAACAGACGTTCATTTGTATGGAAACCCTGCGTTCCAGCTCTAATGATTAGTTTCAATCACAGTAATGAGTCTAAAGTGGAAAACTTTTAAAAACTTTAAATCATGCCTTTTATTTCTCTTTCCTCTCAGGACAGCACTTCTGATGCTGCTAATACTTCCAGTCTAACTCTTTTCTACAGATAGATCTTAAAATTAATGTAGAATTTTGTTCTTATAGTCTCCCTCTATCAACAATGTGTCGACTATTGATGTATTTAATCATGCACAGTATGTTCAGACACCAGAAGTCTGTTTTAAAGTCCAGAAAGTGGAAAGTTTCCCTATGCTTACATAAATAATGTGAAGACTTGAGGCGTGCTTTGCACACATGATGAGAAGCGACTTTTAGTGATGCAGGACACATCTAGTGTCCAGTCAACACATATTGAAAGGAAAAATAGAGTATTTGCATATTCATAGACCCTAGACTTTACCAGTGACTGAGGAGGTGTAGACATCATTAAAGGATTTCTAACCAGGCAGTTGAACGTTTTATTAGACACAAATTATTATTCAAAGAGTGTAAGAATAGTTTTCTTCAAACAGGGATGGAGGGGATCTTTACAATCTAAATTGCAGTTTAAAAATACAAGAAAATACAAAACCAAACCCAAGCATTGAGACGGATTACGTAACCTGAATGATGACCTGAATCGTAACTCCACTGTGACATCAGGGCGAAAAAAGTGTTCCAAAAGTGTGAAATTAAGAATCGACCACCTTCTTCTGCCACTGTGCTGGGTCCAAGACGCAAAAACCTACTGTTAGAAAAAAATCATAAAGAAGAAGGAACTTGGATAAAAGCGGTTCTGACCATTTAAAGCATATATTTTTATTTTTTATTTAAAAATTTAAGAATCAAAAATCAGCGCCCTCTTGGGCCAGGTCCACTTCGAAGGATTCCACTTGGGATGTGCCTCTCGTGTGTGAGTCTCATTCTTTGGCAAGGTGAATGCTAAAGCCGCCGCAACATTTCCCGGCGCTCGTGAGGAACGGACGCACAATGACGCCCAGCACGATGCTCCACAGGCCCTGCAGCCAGCGAGTCCCAATATGAACGCAGTGGATACAGGGGCCGACCATCCTGTCAAAGAAAGACACACAAATTAAGAAGAAGATCAAGTAAGAAAGTCTTTTATAGGAATGAACCACTGGTTTTGAGACACCTGCAGTTCCTGTTCAATTTCTATTATTAAGTTATTATTAATAGTTGAATCAAACATGACACTTATTTTCCAAAAACACTCAAGCAAGATTTGGCGTCTACATCGATTGCAGGGATTATTGCGTCACCACAGATCTTCAAAGTTCCTCCCTCACATGGCTCTCCTTCCAAAACACCTAAATTCCCAAAGTGCAGCAGGACACAGCCTTTCATTAGACCCCCCTCTACCCTTCAAACTTGACCAAAAGCTTTTAGTTTAATGGGAAGATCTCTCTCCAGGGCCATAAAAAGACATCGTCAGTTGGGTGACGCATCCACAGTGTTGCAGAGAATATTCCAGCTTGGTTATTGCTCTGAGGCTCGTTTCATCTCCCGGGGGTTCAGGGGCCTCTTCAGCCTCCAGGGGAATCAGAACCAATGTTCATCTTTATGGCTCCATGTATAGTCGCAGCCACAAGAGTGCAATGAAAGGAGACTTAATGTTTCCTGTGGTGCTCACAACGGTGAAAAGCATCTGAAGCAAAGTGATCTCAGACTTTGAAAACTGTTGACAGTGTTTTGTGTCTTGTTCAGGGACACGGACAAGTTTGTTGTTTGGGTTGGACGTGAATGAAATAAAAATGATCCATGTGGTTGGACACTCATCGAGGTATGTACGAAGAAAACAAATGATTTCCTCAGTGTGTAAAGCAAAGCAGGCAAATCTGAACCTACCAGATGTGGAAGCAGCTGAGGATGGCAAAGATGAGCCCAGAGATAACCGACGTGGGAATGGCCAGAAGTACCGTGACTATCCTGTAAATCCAAATCCTGGACACCTCAAACAGGGCGTTGCTCCAGATCCAGACTCTGTCCCCGCTGCGCACCGACACTGGCTCGGCTATCACATCCTCAAACGTCACCTGGAGACACAAAGAAGAAAGTGATATCGATATTACCAAGGTATGTGTTCCTGGTGGGCTCCTGTTTACTTTGGACAAATGAATTGTTTCCACTGGAGGGCAGTGCAATCAGCCAAGCAGCCTCTTGGTTCTGCATGTCAATGACTTGGAGATTTTTTTTCTTATCAGCTAATACACAGCAAGATAAAGTCGCAAATGGCTCATAAAGCGAACTGTAATAGAGCTTCTGCAATACCTTGAGACAGTCATTGATGCCTCGGGGGTCTCTGGCGTTAATCAGAGGCTTGGTGTCACTGATTTCCACCAGTGTAGACGTATGAATGTTTTCCTCCTCTTCCAGAGCTGGAGGGGCCCTCCACAGCGTCTGAGGTTCCTCCTCATTTTCAAATTCTTCAGGGTCACTGGAGTCCTCCAAGTCAATCTCCACTTCCTCTGAATCTTCCCCTTTCATCATGGTGTCCGCTCAATCATGCGTAGAAAACACAATCCAGAAAGAGCAAAGTGGATGATTCGCTCACGGCTCAGAGCGAGGCCACCGCCTGGACGCCCCCCCCTTCACAGCTGACCGTGTAGTGAGGTTATATTGGGAACGTTACAGTGCCCTGGATGGTATTTGCAGATGGTCTTTCAAGTGAAGATCATTTTCCTGTGCCTGTGTGGTGGGAGGATAGGACGGATAGGGAGGATATAAATACTGTGAGCATGGAGACGGCTCTGTGTACACTGATACACACCAGTGGAAATGGAATCACGCAGACGCACTGTGGACTATCATTAGTAGTGTGTAGTACAAGAGAGCGAGCAGAGATACGAAATCAAACCAAAACATTTAGGGATTGTGTTATTCTTGCCTTGCTGATTCTAAGAATTCATTCTCCTGCAGTGAAGCAAAGTGTACTCGAAAAGGGCTTGAGCTGCAGGACAACACTGCCCCTCTCTGGCCTCTTTTGGAAATCCATCCATCCATTATCTCTGAATCCTCACTAGGGTCGCGGGGGGCTGGAGCCTATCCCAGCCGACTTAGGGTGAAAGCAGGGGACACCCTGGACAGGTCACCAGTCTATCACAGGGCTACACTTAGAGACAGACAGCCAAGCACAATTAACCTCAACATGTTTCTGGACTGTGGGAGGAAGCCGGAGAATCCGGAGAGAACCCACGCTGCACGGGGAGAACATGCAAACTCCACACAGAGAGATCCCGGGTGTCCTCACCGGGATGCAAACCAGCGACGTGAACTGGTGACCTTCTAGCTGTGCAACCAACTGTACCACCTTGCAGCTCTTTTGGAAATCAAGTACTTCTTTTCACTTGCAATGTGCAGATGCTTTATTCTTGTCCTAAACACTGACCTATTGCACAAGAAGGATTTGAACAATATAAGTAGAATTAGCAGTTTTAATTAAAGAAAAACATGGAAAACTTATAAACAATAACTGTTAGAAAGAGTCAATAATTTGGAACCAAGAGTTGTCTCTTTCTTTTCAAAAACACAACATCTGTGCAGCTTTTCATCTCACGTCTTATTGTCTTTTAACAGAAAAATAAGCCCCTGGGTCTTTCGTCAAAACATCCCTTTACAGCCTATAGACTATAGCACCACAACATCCTCCTCTGGACGCAGATAGTGAGCATCCTCAGCTCTTCTCACTCTCTAGTGTAAAGCACATTTTACAGCAAAAACCCTTTCACCTCTGCCAACCTTTGTACCCAGTGAGGAGTCACTGCTATTATTAGATCAACTACAAATCCACCGAGTTAGACCAAATCAGACTTTTATCATGAGGCCAATCCCACACGTTCTCTTTGCCAAATAATGACCCGGCACAGCAGCTGGCAACGTGATGCTCTGATAAATCAAATCTAATCAAATTTATTTATATAGCGCGTTGAAAAACAACCTGAGTTGACCAAAGTGCTGCTGTATATGTTATCAGGTAGGCAGCAAACAAAAAAAGAAAGAGAAGTGCAAACATCAAGACAATATAAACCTTGTAACATTAATTAATTAAACAAAATAAAATTGTAGGAAATGTTAGTACAGGCAAAAGAGGAAGGCAACTTGTAAGATCAGTTTTGTAAAAATAAAGATAAGATAATGCCACATCATTTTTTTTAGAGATTAATACACATCTGTCACTGCTTTTACATTAAAAGGTCAATCAGAAGGGGAAAGTTCATCTCCAGAAACTTAACTCCAAGAGGGGGAAGTGATTTCTCCTTCATGCCACACATTCAGTAGTTTGGATTTATGCACTGCAGGGAAAGTGCTGGGATGAGCAAACAGGACTGAAGTGTTTTCTACACAAATACTGCATATAGCGTGCAGCAACCTGCTACCAGGCGCGCACCAAACCTGTGCATCTGCTCAGAGTCGAGGATAAGTGCTTGGCCGGTCTCCATGGCAACGGTCATTTCTGAGAACATGGTGTATTCATGACAAAGAATTTCCTGTGTCGGGCGGCAGGAGACGATGGCATGCTAATGGACCGCACACCTCACCAGATGGGCTTTATTTGTTTCCGGCGGCACAGGTGAGGTCAGCAGACAGTGAGTGTTTGTGTGAATAACAGAGAGAGAGAGAGACGGAAGCAGGAGGGAGAAGAAAAAGTAAAACACATGTCCTGGTTTAGAGAACAGGACGACTCTGAGTCACAAACTTCAGAGGATTGGAAGATAGAAGATGTAAGAAGTTGGAGGGAAGTGAAAATAACAAACAAGTACAGTCGTCCTCAAATGCCCACTGCTCATCAGCAAAGTGCTCTAGTTTGTCCGGGACTATTTTGTTTTTTTAAATTATTCTTTTCAACCTCAATTCAAAGGCAACATCTTATTTCACCAAATTATAATTTAGCAAATTTTTATTTATTATTACTTTTTTCCATTTCTAATTATTTGAGTGACTTTTGTGATTTTTGCGTTTTCTTTAATGGAAGGGTCTGAATACATTTGAAGATTTGATCACATTTATTGCAATATGTGTTTTAAAAACTTGAAAATAATGTATTCATGCTTTGATGTATTCTCCATTCAAAGATTCAGGCTCTTTATATAACAGCTTTAATGTGTATTTTAAATTCTGTAAGTCACAAATGTTTCTCACAGCCACCCTTTGATGGGCAACAATCACATCCTGGGGGTAAAAAAATATATATCATTTATGAAGAGTTTGACTAATCTGTTTCACTTGGACTGTGTGGTTTGATCAGATTTGTTTGATTCAGGCGGAGCAATTTAAGCAAACAGCAGGGCAACAATATTCTGATTCAAATATCGCTAAATCCGAGTTGGTGGATTGGAATTATGTGAAATCCTCTTTTTCTATCTCACATCCGCCCACTTCAGACGAGCATGAAAAGCACAGACAAAGCGTTTTGCTGTGACACAAATCTGTGTTCAAGTAGGACGCAATCGGAGGGAGCTGTTTGAGAAAATAGGTTTTCAGGGCCTTCAGCGCACTCGAACTTCTCAAATTCCTCGTGTCCCCGCATGACCTCACAACGGGGAAAATAATCCTGCATAAAAATCTGTATGGTGTTTAGTTCAGAGAACACACACATGCAGTGATGATGTGCAGAGGTGTCTGAATGCTTTGTTTGACATAAGTGTTGCATTGTTTTAGAAATGATTCAACTCCAGCTGAAGCGCAGACTCTCTGTCACCAGCAGCAGCTGCTTATGTGGGGCATGAGGGATGTCAGACAGTGTTCCTGCTCGGCACCTGCCAGTCCAGCTGTTTGCGGTACAATAGGTCAGACTGGCTATTTATTACGTCCAGTTGACGGTGCAGTAACCGCTGTCGGTGCTTCCTGCAGCATGAATCAGCTTAAGTGAGATATACTTACAAACAGCTCAGATGAAATGTGAAATCCTGGGACCATCCAATACAGTTTTAATCTCACATAGAAAAGAAAAAAACTGACCATTGCAAGACTTTAACAGCTAAATGGTCGACACTGAATTCACTGTGATTATTTGTGACAGTATTTGCTCCGTGAGTAATAAGCATGTGGCTGCTAATCCTCCACCTCGGGCCAGACTGAGGACTTCCTGTCAATGAAGCAATGTTGCTGTAGTTGCTGGACTTTCTACAGAGGTGTGGTGGAGAGCGTTCTGACATCCTGCATCTCAGCATGGTGCTCCAGCTCCAGTCTGTCAGACAGAAAAGCCCTGCAGAGGATAGTCAGAGGAGCTGAGAGGGGCATCGGAGTTTCCCTCACCTCTGTCCAAGAACTTCTCCAGAGCTGCTGCAGGAGCAGGACTCTGAACATTGTCTGGGACTCCTCACACCCTCTCCATGAACTGTTGGAACTGCTGCCATCAGGGAAACGTTTCCGGAGCATTAAAGGAAGAACCTCCAGAAGGATCAGCAGCTTCATGCCACAAGCTGTCAGAATGCTGAACTGCTGATCCAGACATGCAAACACTTCTTTATTTAAATTGCTTTAGGATATTGGATCCCGAAGAAACGCTCTCTCATCTTGTTTGTACTACGACTGCAGTAAAATGAAAATAAACTTGATTTGATTTTGATTTGATTTGATCCCTAAGTAGGATTATCTAAATAAATGATAAGAATTTATAGAATTTGTTGGCATGTGCCACTTTGCAAGACTTTTTCCTTTTTTACTAAGATGTTGTCGCTTCAAATCCATAAAACCAAAACTATTACGAAATAAACTTACAGCTAAAAATTCACTTATACATACAATGTGACTGAAAATATCATCTGAACATTTTTTATTGGCGTTGAATATGTTGGGTTGGATATTTCTCAGTCATTTTCTCGTCCTCACAGTGCATATGACATACACACAGGTGACAAATTAAAGGGAAGACCTACACTCTTGACCCTGCTGTGAGGGCATCTGGTGGCTGTGTTGTGCATTTTGCTGTTGAACCTGCATCCATTTGTCCACTTAAAGACGAGAATCGCTGCAAATCAATAAAAGGTTGCTCTGAGTGAAAGTCACCTTTATCCTCTGATGAAGCATTTCTATGCAAGATGACAATGCCGTTATCCACAGGGCACGAGGGTTCACTTAATGGTTTAATAAAAATGAATCTATGCAGGCGGTGGGAGCGCAAATAGAGCATTTAATACCATTAATTGGGCACCACAGTTAGGAAAGACAGTCTGCTTTCTCAGTCAAAGCTGTGGGGAAGTGGAAGAGATTCAGGAAGTGTTTAAAACCAGCCTCAAGGTTTGGCTGAAGTTCGCACAAAATTGTCACCACCAGTGTCTGCCTTTTATTTATTGTATTTACTAATCCTGTTTGTTGACTCACACTGATTGACTTTTACATATTGTGCTGATTTATTTGTGCGCTTTTTGTTCTGCGGTTGCTGTTTGTGCTCAGGAGCAACAGATGCAGATTAGCTGCTCGCTAACTCTGGGGCCATTACTTTTAACTGTGCCCTGTCATTTAGAAATAAAATAAAATATTCTTTGCAGTCACCAGATGTCAACTCAAATGAACAGCTGCGAGAAATTTATTGATCTATGAGTTTGCCATTGCCGTCCTCAAAACACCAAATGAGGAAACATCTGTTGGATCTGTCCTTCCTGCAGAGTTGCACAAACTTGGAGAATTAATGCCAAGGAGCACTGAAGCTGTTACAGAAGACACTTTAAGCTGTTTTTTTTCCCATTTAGACACTATATATAGCCTGTAAAACCACATTTTTACATTTTTGCACTTTGAGCTTTGCATAACAAACCATCATCATGCACAACGAAGGTGCTAACAGGCAGACCTTCAGACAGAGCCAAGCTATCTGTTTCTCCTTTTCCAGGCTTTAGAATGACCTCAGCTAATCAACTGATTGTAGCCGCGTATTTACAACACAGACACGAGAGTCTGCAACTGCAAGAATGAGAATAATCTTGCACACTTGTCTCTCGTCCCGGCCCATAATTAGTTTGGAACCTGAGTGCTCTGGACACGAGGTTACGCTGCTTGAGCTCGGTGAACAATGGCCGAACGGCTGTCGTGTTCAATGTGTACATCCTCGAGCTGTTACCGTTTGAGCAGAAGGTCTGAGGAAATATCACTCCTTCAGACAGCGCCATCAATCATACCTTCTCCCTTTGATTCTTCAGGAGTGGCTGTCTCATTATTACGTCCCTGCATCATTCATCAGTCAGTGCAGAGCAGGCCATCGGGTTTAAAGCAAACCGACAGCACGCGGTCCAGCAGCCAGAAGAGCATTAGGCCTTTTTAGCAGATTTACCAACAACTAAATAACAAACCGCACTCAAATGAGTCATGAATTCTCATTTTCCATAGAGAGCGAGCTCGTGTTTGATCTACAGTGAACGTGCTTTGCGAAGGAGGCGGACAGTCGATGCGATTGTCTTGATTTCATAAAAGATGTCACTGAAGTAGGAGGTCCTTCACCTTAATTAGCAACTTATAAAGACCCCTGTTGCTCAATTATTCATTAAAGCGAGTCACGCGTTCTGGAAGCGGGGTGATGAAACAGCCAGTCAGATCTTTGAACTTTGTTTTTTATCGACTGAACCCCCTCCTTTTAATGTTATCTTTTACGTAAAGTGTATGTTAGTGAAAAAACACACACAGTAAGTTGATGAATTAAATGAGTATCGTTTCAGAACACAAAAAAATTCCTGTATTTTCATTACAGGGTCCTAATAACCTTCCTTCAAGAGTGGAAAAAATCGCCTTATTTCATGCTAGCTGATGGTCTGATGTATTTTTTAACCACCCGTTGAAGCAGTTTGAGTGACACATTTAAGCTGAACGCCATGTTTGTATCTCTCCAATGCATCAAGGTCTTGTGCATCTCAACATCTGAAACATCAGACCAGACACATTCACATTTATTGAAGGGTGAAGGAAACATGACCTCTATGATCCTTTTTTTTAAAAAGTGTATGTCTTGATTGAATGATGACATGCAGAACTCTTGATAAGATCTTCGCTTGATTAGATGTTTATCCGTCAAGCATCAGGAAGGCATCAGTTTAAACTCTGCAGCGTGTCAGTGATCCCCATCACGAAGACCTGTCTCCAGAGAGAAGAAGGATTCCTGCAGCAGATGGTTTCATTAGAGTGGTTTCTGTTGACACAACTTTGCGATTAACTTAGTTTGAGGAATACAGAATATTCATGGCAATATTTTTTTTTGAAGCATCCTCAACCTATTCATCCATCATCAATACACCACTTAATCCTCACGAGGGTCGCGGGTTAGCACACTCACATTCACACCTACGGACAATTTAGAATCACCAATTAACTTCAACATGTTTCTGGACTGTGTGACGAAGCTGAAGAACCCGGAGAGAACCCATGCTGCACGAGGAGAACATGGAGACCCCACGCATAAAGATCCCAGGTGTCCTCACTGGGATGTGAACCGGTGACCTTCTAGCTGCGAGGCAACAGTGCTAGCCACCCATCCTCAACCTACTTTAAACCTAATTTGATAATAATCTACTCTAATACCAGTACTTTACATGTGTTTGTGTAGGAGAGATAAACTTCTCTGCTCTGTGTAGTTGTACAGCGTCTCTCTCAGCAAACCTCTATTCAAGTATCATGTCATATTTGCTCACCGTTAATGTGCGTTCCTGCTTGTTCTTTTATCACGGCGGCTCTGCTGACAATACTTGGCTGTTATCAGAGTTGCGCTGATCCTCCGCAGCACTTTCGGGAATGTGTTTACAGCCAGAGACCATAAAGTGGCACGGTGTTATCTTGCTTTTAACATATCCAGATGTCTATAAATTGGATTTCACTTACTGTGTGTGTATATATGTGTGTGTGTGTATTGGACGTCTTCCTTCTTGTCTGTCAGCTGTCATTCTTCATTCTGCGATTTCCATCTTCACAAGTGTCAAGGAGCATCAGTGCCATCAGACTATAACGCAGAGGTTGTTTCTATGCTGCTCTCTATCTAATCAATTTTTTATTTTAACTGATTTATGTTTGTATCTCTGGATAGTGTACAAATTTAGCTTTTCATTCGTCACTTGCATGTCTGTCCAATGTCATCCCTTAAGTCTGATCAGTGTGGGAGAGCTGCACAGTCCCATAAAATATCACCACAGAAACATGAGCAATATATCATCTCCATTAATTTAATCCGTGCAGAACATAAATCATTAACCCAGATTACAAAGAACAAACTGTATTTATGTCTGCATGTATTTGGTTAGTCAGTCGTATTCATCGGTAAATGTATGGAAATATATATTCTTTGCTGCTAATCTGTCTGTGTCCACATATTACCAAGGTATTAGAAACAACCCCGCAGCTGTTATGAAATGGCATTTTCTCCTTATATAATCATGTGTTAACTGGGCTCAGTCTTAGTCACAGGCTTTTCATAAGTGGACACATGGAGGACATGGAGGTCAGGACCCACAGAGTCAAAGCTCGTCTGCACAACTGAGAACACACACATGCAGGAACGTTATCACTGCCGAGCGTCAGTTTGGTTTTTACAGAGAGACGGGAATTAAATTTTTTGTTGTTGTTTTTTTTCTTTTTTTTTCATGTTAGCTGGCACGGTCATCCAAGGCAACGTACAGTGACAGAGCTCAAGGATACTTTGACACGTGACGGAGCTTTAATGGCGCGGCTGGCTGTAGATCTGGTGGCTACGGGACAGCCGAGCAGCCTGCTGCCTCTTTCAGAGGCTGTCCCTTCAAATTAGTGATTATAGCTAAGCTGAGAGCAGCAACAGAACATTTTCTGCTTGCAGAATACAGAAAATGACTGAAGAAGCCTCATTTCTATGACTGTCTGGCCATTCATGTAGCTCTTGAACTTTCTTGCCCAGACAAATCTGTCTCATAGACCAGTGAACTAAGAAAATGTGCAGTGTGAACCTTGTACATTGCTTGCTGGTGACATACAATAGAAATAAATACGTACCTACAATGATTCATGTTTATTTTCACGTTAACATTAATAAGAAATAACAAATGTTGAACAAAAAGTCATGTGACTCCTCATTGTTTACAATAAATAACGAATTCCTGCAACATAACACAACATGACGACATCTGATTGTGTGATACAAAGAGTATTGCTGCTATATTCTCGCTTTATATAAAAACAAGTAGCATTCAGAATTGTGGAATATTGTCAAACTGAATGACTGCTCACTCTTATTATCAGCGGATCTTTAAATCCCTCCTTTCTCAGATATCAGTGGATCTGCTGACTGATTATGCTACCGTTACTTTTCAAGTACAAATGTGATATTTGTGTTCATGACTTATAATAGACCTACTGATTTCAGTAACATTACCTAATAGGTAGTAAAACAGTGTTCCTCATTAGCTGCACCACTGCTAGCTTTAACAAATACAGTAACAACCATTTAAAGAAACTAAGTCTGTTAGCTTTCTGCTTCAGTATTTTTCTGACTCTTTAGCTAAAACTAAAAATATATCAAGTTTCAAAGACGATTAGAGTGTTTACTGTATGCAGATATGGTTTCTGACATATTGCCGACAGTCTTTAAGTAATGTTATGCCCTACTCAGCCACGTATTTCATCCAGCAGGTTACTAATACTGTGGCACTACAGTGAGGTATATCTAAGTGAACTCTTCTGGGATCTGTCCCGGTATCCTGAAACCAGGCTGCCCACTTTGATCCAAAGTGCTTCTCGGACTGGATGCAGCAAAGCTTGCACGTGTCTCTAAAGTGCAGCTGGTCCTGTGGAGAAACTGCATGAAGTTCTCGTGGCCTGAGCCCTCGTGGCTGGAGACGGCCAGCTCCATCGGTCGAGCTGAGTAGCAGCGTCTCAGCTTACACAGCTCCTCCCTGATCTGCCGGTTCAGAAGCCCATAGAAAAATGGGTTCATAGCGAAGGAGGAGTATGCCAGCCAGGTGACCGCCTCCCCCAGGTCATCAGGGATCTGGCCTGTTACATCTACTGTCAAATGGAGGTGGAAGGCAAAGTAAGGCAGCCAGCAGACGAGAAACTGGCCAACGATAACCACCAGAGTGAGAGCAGCTTTACCACCTCCAAAAGGCCGGTCACGCACAATCCTGCGAGGTGCGTTACGAGTTGTGATGATGGTAGTCTGGCTGTTTATGGAGTCGGACCGATGTTTCAGCTGACTGTTGGTCCAGGACGGCAGAGGTCCGTGCTGCCGGGCAGCCACGCGGGCCACCTTGTACACATTGCAGTAGACGGCAAAAATCACCACAGCAGGCAGACAGAAGCAGGTGACGCTGAAGAGCACCGAGAAGATACGCCTGTGGTCACTGTGGCTCCAGTGCAGCGAGCAGTGTGCGGCACTGATGGAGCTCAGGCTGCCATAAGACGGCCATCCGAACACAGTGGACAACCCCAGCACGGCAGACGCCACCCACACCATCACCATCACCGCTGCAGTCAGCTTCAGAGTCATCTTGACCTCATAGCGCATGGGGTGAACAATGTAGTAATACCGCTCCACGCTGATGGCTGTGATGGTGAAGATAGAGGCAGCGATGAGGATTACGTTGAGGAAGATGTAGACCTGGCACTCCAGCACAGTGAACACGACTCCGGCGAAGTACGGAGAGCTGGACACGATGCCCAGAGGCATGAGCAGGATGGCACACAGCAGGTCCACTGCGCAAAGGTGGCAAACAAAGGCGAATTTCCTGAGATGAGGGGCTTTTATAACAACCACCAGAACAGCAGTGTTGGCCAGAAGTGCCAGAACATTCAGGGTCACCATGAAAAATATCCCTGTCAGGTCCTTGAAGCGAGTCTGTGGGTTAGGGAGCGTGCCCAGCTGTCTGCTGGGAGCAGAGGGCATCGGTGCCCAAACAGTGGTGCTGTCATTGTACTCAGCAGTCAGAAATGTACTGTTTTCCTCCATGATTCATAATAAAGGTTTCAAAGTACAAATCGGTATTCCAGCCTCCCCCATTATTCAGTGCTGAGGCCGACTGATTCTTCAGACAAAGTCTTCACTCCTGTAAAGAGAAAATGAAGCCAATTACAAAAGATATTAATGGCACATTATATTCAATTTAAACTTAATTACATCTGTAAACTTGCATTAACTGATTGTTTTAAGTGATCCACTATGATACCAGATAGTTTCTGTCTGACATTCAGGATGGATAAAGAGCTGCTAGAAACAACAAATCACATCGATGAGGGTGAACCGTAATAGAAAAGTTGCTGCAAAACAGTGAGCTGAAAATCAGCATAAAGCTCTGGAGAGTTGAAATGCTTCTCTGCAGGTTCTTCAATAAGAAGTGACCTGTTGTTAATATGAATATATTGATCGTAGCAGCTTTTAAGACACTGTAGAAGAGAATACAGAGCGTGCATTATGCTTTTATATTATGGATTATACGACCGATGCTCAAAGTTACCCTTGTCAGTGCTTAAGGAGCTGCTTTTTACACGTCCCTACCTGCTAAACCCCCAGTTTGTAACACAGGGATTCTGTTATAAATGTGTGGTCTGTGAGATTTATTTATGTAGCACATTCAACAACAACCTGAGTCAACCAAAGTGCTGTACATGCTATCAGATAGGCAGCAAAAAATCATGTGCAAATGTCAAGAGATATACTATCAGTCAGTGAAACAAAATAAAACTTTACTAAACACTAAAACAGGCAAATAAGAATCACAACGAGTAAGATCAGTTTCTAAAATAGAGATAAATATGAAAGCTCATGTGTCATGTCGTGAGGATTGTCAAAGGTCATCCAGAGCAACAGAACGGTCATTGATGTATTCATATGAGTTTAAACTGAATAAGTCTTAATTGTCTGTGACATTATTCATCCTATCAACAGCCACTGATATAAATGCAAACACCCAGGGATACCCGCTGCACTGTCGTAACCTTCAAGACAACACACACAAGCAGATCAATAACTGTTCACAATATTTGTGTGAATATTTAAGAAGGGACTCTCTCTCTCCCTCTCTCCCTCTCTCTCTCTCTTTCTCTCTTTGGTGAGGGAGGAACATGATCAATAGGAATAATTCATGGAGGACACCCTGTGTCTCCTCCATCCATCTCCATCCTTTAGAAATGAAAGATAATGAGTGTGCTTGTTTTAGCCCAGCTGCAGGGAACTGGCTGCATTGATTAGTATGTGTTCAGTGTCACCCTTCACCGTTCCATCAAAGAGAAAACCTCTAAGCAGAGCAGGTCAGACCCCACATGGCCGGATCATTTAGATGTACATTATAGGAAAACAGAATTTTAACATAAATGCTTTCACTCTTGTTTATCACATCTGTATTGTCATAAATGTGTCTCCTTCTACACATCTATCCATCCTGTGCTGTCGATCATAATCAGGTTTCAAATATGTGACTGTGGAGGATGCCGTGTCCTAAATACATGAGCCTGCTCTCTGCCAGTGATCCACTGATGCTCTGCGCTGCTGTAATCTTCTCTGGTGGACAGCTATTGGCATGTCACATTTGTGCTGAGGTTTATCCCGAGGAAGGACTGCTGCATGTACATTCTCATACATATTACGTAAGGGTGTCCTCGTTTTCATCATCTTGCATGTGCTGCTTCCTTCAAGTTCGCTTCAGAGCCGGTTGATCATTTTATTTAGTTCTTTAAAACCTTCTTTAAAACATGCATTGGATTTTGCCTCGTTCATCTGTGGGTACTTCCTTTAAACAGAAAGCAATCATTCCTAACAGGCTGGGGGGCTTTCTCTACCTTCTTATGGGGATCAGGGAATTACACAGGCCTCATAATCCCAACTAAACACTTGACATTGAATATCAGCAGGGAACAACAGGGAAGCTCCTTAATGCCACCCTTTGTGTCCTAATCGAGTTAATAAGCAATTATCCTCTATTATATGAGAAGTATCGAGCATTAAAGAGCTAAAAAAAAAAAAAAACATCAAAAAAAAAAAAAATTAAAAGATCAAAATAAAAACAAAAAATGAAAATGAACATCAACAACAAATACGAATGACACTAACTCCAGGTCCCAGCCAGAACAACAAAAAAACAAGATGCAAAAACAAAAACATCCATCAAAGTCTGATCGGGGCTAAAATGCTTAAAACAAGCTCAAATGTAAAACATCATCAACTCTTGAAATTTCAGCAGCTTGTAGGTTTACCAGGACTTTATTTATAGGTGATGAAGTTTATGAAATGACTCCTGTTTGTCACAAACAAATGGACAGTCTGTTGTAGCCGTCTCACCACATGAAGGTCACTATAATATGCTTACATTATATTTTTAAAGGAATAATTCTGCACTGCTCGACTACATGCTGTGGCATCATCTGGTCCTGTCTTCACTGGTTGCATAAATGTTAGCATCATATGTAACACTGAGCAGAAATTTTGAAACAATCCATCTTTTGACAAAACCTTTAGACAAATGTACCTCAGCATGGTGGTGAAACCATTTAGTCATTTTTCAGGCCCCTTTGCTTCTTTTGATGTCAACATCAGACAGATATGACAGAGAAATTATAGGAAAATAAATAGAAATTCTGCAGGAAACTGATGTGATTACATTAAAAACACTTCAGGATATGTTGTGTTTTTAACAAATTCACCAATTTTTTTAAATGCCCTAAAATCAACTTCATAGTTACCAAAGTTAGGTTGTATAATTATACTCACGCAAAAACTTATCAAGGAACTCTTACATTATGAAAACTGTCTGCAGGTCCTTCAAAGAGTTCTTGTGAAGTTGAATTCTCCCGAAGCATGGCGACGACTTGTCTCTGAAACCTTGAAAACCATCACTGCTGAGGTGTTCGCTTCCAGGTGAAAGAAAGTGTTGGTCCACTTTTCAGAGTTCTATCAGAAACTATCCTGCTGCGTTGCAACTTTTGATTAAAGCAGCAGATTTCTCCCCAAAAGAAAGAATCTTTAGAGCCTTGAAGAGGACCCCAGGGAGGGCTGGTAGCACCAGAGAGAGAGGTGATGTGCTGCAAATCCACTGACAGCACAGCTCGCTTCAGGGAAAGGAGGGGGAGGAGCCGGCCGGCCGGCACTAGCTGCTTGTTCAAATCACATCTTTCAAGGGAAGATGACTGCATCAAACCACCACCCACTGACATTAAGCATGTCCCACACACACACACTCTTTCATCAGTCAGTATGTGGCGGTGACTGTCACACACTGTCCATGTGCTTGGTGTCACACATGCTCCTCTGTTCTCTGGCTGCCGAGGGAATGAAGACAGTGAGATGTCGGTTGGATTTGTTCAGTTCATTCACACAGTGTTTTCTCATTTAAACTGAGTTTTCTGTTTTGTTTTTTTCTATTCAAACACTTGTGGTTGTGGATCAATGTTGCATGAAATGAGGCTCAGCACTGACATCTGTTGGCTGTTGGGAAAATAAAATGTTGTTCCATGCTGTGCTATGCTGTGTTCATGTAAGAAAAAGTCCAAATGAAGACAAACAGAAGAGTATCAGCTCCAAATGTTTATTGGCCCTTACATGGTGAAGCACAACAAAGACAAGATAAACGGATGTCGTGGAGGAAGGAAGAGTTACAGCATGTTTTAAAACGGCAAATCTAGAAACACAGTCTGGTGGAAAGCACAGTTTGTCAGTAACAGCAGAGTACAAACCTATGATACCATCACGTTTTCAAATGTCCTACGTACACATACAAAGGTCAGCTGACTGAAAGTAGAAATGCTGGACATTTTCACACACCTGTCAAGATACAACCACAGATTGTCTCAAACACGATAACGAAACTTAAATAATAAACACTTTTTTTTTGTTTTTAACCACTGAAAAGTACATTTTATAGAGCTACTGAACCAGGTTACACGTTTCCAACCTACGACAGACAACAGTGAAAGTAAAAAAAATAGAATTCTAAAATAGTGTTAAACACTTAGAGCACTAGATTTCAATGGTGAATAAACTAGATGTGGGTTTTTAAAAAGGCAACTCGTCACACATTTCTATCAGACGTGAAGTACCGGTGGCCGACAGATGAAGGCAGACTGTGAAGGCTATAACTGGGAGTCATTCGTCAGGACTCCGTTTTCAGGCAGGTCGTTTGTCATCGCTCCGTTTTCGGGCAGAAGCGAAGCATCTTGGCAAAAGCCCTGGTCGATAATCGCTTTGTTTTCGGTTTTAACCAACCCCAGTCTCTTCTTCAATAATTTGTCCTCGTTATTTAACTTTGTGCGGATTGCGGTTTTAATCTGGCTGCAGTCGACACCGAACTTGACTGCGACGTGATCTGGAGGAAGAAAAACAACATCATGAAATCTCATAAAAAAGATTAGGAGATATAAATTAGGTCTGTGTGCCTCAATCTTCTATATCTTACCAATTATACTTTTCAAAATCTCAGGAGGGAGCTGAGGCTTGTGGCTGTCCTCTCCTGTGAAGGTGTTCCTCCGGCCCTGCAGGGAGTGCGTGGCCAGAGTTTCTCTGTCAAACAGCATCATCAGCAGTGCTGAAGTGTACTTTTTGTAGTCTGCGATTTCGGCAATGCGCTCATAAAGACTTTTTGGCACTCGAAGATTCTCAGAGATATAAAGGAAGCTGTGATCATCCTGAGAGCAAAGAGAGAAAAGTGTTAGTTCCAAAACCGTTTGAATAAAGTTGTCTACGACTGGTGAAAACCATGACAATCTAACAGCAGGACTGACATACAACGAGTTCTCCTACGTTAACAAACTGCAAATGAGCTGAGCAACCTGCCCACAGCTGTACGGTTATGAGCAGACGTGGAGTAACGCAGCACACGGGAGCGCTGACCTCTGGTATGTTGTGAACCGCTCTCATCTCGGCCTCAGGCTCGGTCAGGAAGGAGATGGTTTCATCAGAGTTTTCTGGCGCGACTGCTGCCTCGCCTCCTTGGAGGACGTGATCCAGAGTGACTCGGAGTTCATGGGCGGTGTGCCTCATCTGCATCATGAGGGTGTTCATCTCTGCAAAAAGTGTCAGATCACTGAAGCTGAATAGAGACAGAGCACGTGTATTCAGAAAGTGACTTTGATGGCATGTGTACAGTTTATGTTCAGGGACACAATGAATCCAAACTTCCCCTCATAAAGCCTCATACGCTCCAAAAATGTTTGGCTAGACAGTAACCAATTTCACATTTTATCAATCTCATTTCATAATGGATTAAATGGTATATCCTTCTCTACCTTGCTTTACAAGTATCCAAGTTTTGTGGCAGCTATGACATCCCGTGTGTTTAAACTAGTATTGTTAATTGAATTTGTATTTAAAACTTTTATTGTGTGATTTAATTTGGTAATAATTAGAATGAAAATGGCAAACATCCTCGGGGGGAAAAACATATTTTAAGCCCAGACAAATGTTAATTAGTTACCAGAGACTTGATTATTCAGGTGTAATAAACTGAATGCGCCGCTAGACACATGACACATTTTTTCAGTTTAAGCTGACCTGCTATACACAGACTGCATGCAGTAGCCATGTAACTATTAAACTGGAATTTGAACGAACAAATAAACAAACTCTACTTCCTAAATATTATCAAATACAGACATTTTTCTTGGAACTATTTTTTATTCACAAATTATTCAGATGCTATGAAATGAAATGAAATGAAATGAAAAATACTTTATTTATCCCAGAAGGGAAATTCAATCTATGGCCTCGTAAAGCATTAATTTTAATGTATTAATTGTTGTGTGAGTCAGATGTTAAGCTTGTCCATGTCTACTGTGCACATAATCATAGAATGTAAAATCCTCTTTGCACATTAAACCCAGCAGGTTTGTGAAAATACGACAGAGGTCATGACCTAAATTGCAGACAGGGTCTGTGGTCCAGACAGGCACTTTTTAAGGATATGAGTGAATGAATGAGACATCCTTCCACCTACCTTTGAGTTCCCTCAGCTCTCTCTCTGCCAAAATTCTACACCTGCGCTCATACTTCAGTTGTGCCTGCAGTTGCTCTATCTTCATGAGGAGGCTGATGGTGTCTGTCCTGATGCCTGGACTGGCAATGTTTTCCTCATCAAAGTCGATGGTCTCGGGCTGCCAAACGAGAAGAGACCCCATGAACCGACCAGCACACATGGCATGCTTTGGTGCACAGCTGGAAGAGTTGAGCTTCTCACCTCGTTGTTGGGGAAAGGTGAGTATCCGCTCTCGTCGGCCAGCCTGTACTTCTCCTCCATTGGATCGCAGCCAAAATCCGGCGCATCTGCAACGTTGCCGATCTTCACCATCTTCACTGGGGGTTGTGCTGAAGTTGCTCCTGCGTCTCTCTTGGGTGGCATAGCGAGCAGGGTGGGGGAGGAAATCTGGGAAGAGTAGAAGATTGACCCGTTGACACGTCAAGCATTGCTTTTCTGCACAGGATGGAGTCAAACTGGGAGCCAAACTTTTTTTTTCTCCCCTTCAGTCTCTCAGCGACGATTGTCTGCTCGTTTTTAAACTCATTCATGCAGCAGGAAATTACATGGTTGTTTAGTTTCCAATGCAGCCTCTTCCCCCTCCCCCTGCCTCCCCAACCCCTCCTACTAGCCTCCAGCTGGAGCCACTCAGTGCCACTATGGCTATACATGATCAAATACAGGTGATATCTCGCATTAGACGTATAGAGGAGCCTCACCTGGCCGCTCAGGCTGACTCCAACGATAAAGTGTAAACACAGCCACTGAGGACAAAGACAGCGCAGTACATGGAAATACTGCGTAGTAGAGGAAGCAGTAGTACTACTGCAGTAGTACAGTACATAGATCCTGATATGATTACGGCTATATTTCAACAGCCGCGTAGCAGGTCACCGACTAAATACGTGTGAAATACTGCCACTATATTTGTCTTTCACTGTGTGTGTCTCTCATGTAAATACGAGTATTGAGCTGTGAAATGCATATTTTTGCAGTTATGTGCGGAACAAAGCTGCGAAAACTTATTCCCCGAGGGAAGTATTTCTTCCCAGTACAGCTTCCTGTTCATCTGAGGTGTCGATTCAGCCAATGAGAATCCAGCGTTGTGGGAGAAGGCGGGACATTCTGAAGAGAACGTGGAAGCAGCCAATCAGCGAGCGCTCAGCCTCCTACTTGAACTTCCTAGTTTGGTTGCAGTCCACCCATGTGGGTTCAATGTTGACTCGAGAAAGTTGGAGAGTTAACGCGACTTGTAGTTGTTGTCTGCGTTGAAACGCTGCTTGTCACGTTTCGCCATGTCTTCGTCATTTTTCATGAAGGGGAAAGAAAACCCCAAGTTAGCGAAAAAGGGGAAAAACGTAGCGGCGACGAAACGTAAGGTAAGCGAATAGAAGTGTTAGCATGTAGCATTAGCTAACCGGCAGGTTGGGCTCATGCTGCTCACCTGAACTGACCTGCTGCTGCTTTAGACACTAATTAAAGCTTCTGGAAGACATTGTTTATTTTATTGGACTTGTAAGACCCACTGCCTTAAAGTATGTCCTGCTTCTGTAAATGCGCACCTCGCCAGTATTTACTGTTTTGCACCAAAAGTGGAGCTGAAAACCTTCTTGGCAGCACTGACTCTAACGTGTCGTCTCCTCTTTCCGCTGTTGCAGGTTGATGGAGATTCAGCAGGAAAGAGTAAAGTACGAGCGAAGAAAGCCAGCAAATACAACGAAGAGATTTCCAGCGAGTCTGAGACAGAGAGGTGCGCTTTTAATGTGATCATTCGAGGTTGTGCATTGGTAAGATGCTGCCTTACAATGAAGGCAGAGATCTGACATTTCTGGATTTGCTGTGTTTCCTTTCTCAGTCCTGCCTTGACCAAGAAAAAGCAGTCCAATGAGAGCCATGAATATGATGAAACGCCACAGGAGAAGAAACTTAGATTAGCCAAGCTTTACCTTGAACAGCTCAAGGATGAAGGTAAACATGTGTTAACTACAAAACATGCAGGTCTAACATTGCGGTCGGTGCTTTCTGGTATTAACTGTGGACCTTTTCTCATCAGAGGAACAGAAAGCAGAAGAAGACTCCTTTGAGACAGATCTGATTGCGGGAAGACTTCAAGAAGAAGTGGTAAGCAGTGTCACCGCTGAGGATTTAGGACCTAATACGTCTTCCTCCCTTTGTGTTGCTTCGTACTGATCTACCTTCATGCACAGTGTAGTTCAGCCCCACTGTAGGTTCACACCGTCCTCTACGGATTATTGAACCTCTGACTCGGTGAAAAATGTTGATATGCTCATTGGGTTGCAGTGACACATTAGCCACATGTTATATAAACAGCAGCTAGAACTTTGTGCATGTTTTTTTTTTTTTTTTCTGGCAAAAAGAAAAACCCTTTAATTCAATTTACAATCAACACTAAACTTGCACAAGAACTGCTGATACACGCACTGTTTACATTCTCACAGTATCCCGCATTTTTGCGGTGTTTGCCTGCTAGTATCCCCCAATCAGACATTATGTTTTATATTGTGGATTTATTAGAGGAGCTAATTTACTGTACTTTCTGTAATTTTTTAATTTTTAATTTTTTTCTCCCCCTCAGCTTGAACAGAAAGGAAAGCTCCAGCGACTTATTGCCAAAGATGTGAGTATGAGAACTTTTCCCCTTCAGTTCTGCTGCCTGTTTACTTTTGGAAAAAGCTGCTGATTTACTTTTATTTAATTTTGTCGCTGTCATTCAGCTCATACCACCGGATGCTTCAGAGATCAGGGTGTTAAGAGGACACAAACTTCCCATTACCTGTCTGGTCATCACACCTGATGACAAGTGCATCTTCTCTGCTGCCAAAGACTGCTCCATCATTAAATGTTAGTATGAATGAAATCCTCTGAAGCCATCGTTTCAATTGTTTTCAGAAAACCCTGTATCTCATTTGTATTTATTTTAAATCTTCAGGGGATGTTGGGAGTGGTAAGAAACTGCACACAATACCCGGTGGAAGGAAAGGTACAGAGGAACGCCATGTAGGACACACAGCACACATCCTGTGTATGGCCATATCCTCAGATGGAAAATACTTGGTAAGTCCCCCCAGAAATTACTGCTTTTGCTAGTTTTGGGTAACCTGCTTGTTATGTGAGTGTGACATTAAAGCATAACAGGAGAGTCTTTATATCTTTTCAGGCCACCGGAGACATGAACAAACTGATCATGATCTGGGAGGCGGACACGTGTAAACATCTGTATAAATTCACGGGACACAAAGGCCCTGTGTCGGTATGGTCTCATTCTGTTTCTCATAGTTGGATACAGCTTGTGCTGTTTAATATCTGTGCAGAGTTTAGTCTTGTGAGTAATATAAGATTCTCTTTCCTTCTAAGGGTCTTTCATTCAGGAAGGGAACTCATGATCTGTACAGCGCCTCACATGACCGCTCCGTCAAGGTGTGGAATGTGGATGAGAACGCATACGTGGAAACTCTGTGAGTAACAAATCATCTCTCGCTAACCAAACATTTTCATTTGTTTTTTAATTTTTGGATTTAACCGTGCTTTTGAACCTGTCTAGCTTTGGCCACCAGGACGCTATCACAGGACTGGACTGCCTGAGCCGTGAGCGCTGTGTGACCGCGGGGGGACGAGATCGCACCGTGAGAGTGTGGAAGATCGCCGAGGAGTCTCAGCTGGTGTTTCACGGCCACGAGTGAGTGTCCTTGTACGCCTGTGGCCTGGGCTTCTGTGTCCAGCCTGTTCGCCCCGGTGGGGGTTCAGATGTTTTAATGTCGAGTGTCGGATTCATGTGACAACACTGTGGCACACACTCATTCATCAGTCAGTTTTATTGCTCAGGAGGTTTTAAACATACGAGGAATTTGATGTGTTTTGGTGCAAAACGGTAAGACGCTGACAAGTACAACATTTTTAAAGAAGGATTAAATAATAGTAATACAGTTATTTTGTATGGCGCTTTTCAAGATACTCAAAGTCGCTAAACAGGGTATAAGATTAAAACAGGAACAAAACAAGTTGGGAAAAAAAAGCATGGTATAGAAGGCAAGCACAAAAAAGTAAAACAGTTAAACATTAGAAATGATCTTGAATGTGTGGAGGTCAGAGCAGTGTCAAAAGGGAGAAGGAAAGGAGCTCCAGAGGGTGGGAGCAGCAGCAGAAAAGGCTCTGTCCCCCCAGGTTCGGTGCTTGGTCCTTGGTGGTGGGGCGAGGAGGTGAGCAGAGGAGGAACGAAGGCTGTGGGGCAGGTCTGCGAGGTAGGAGGGGGCCTGATGATAGAGGGCTTTGTGGGTGAGGAGGAGGATCTTGAACGTGATGTTTGACAGAGAGCCAGTGGAGATGTTGGAGGATGGGGGTGATGTGATCATGTGAACAGATGTAGGTGAGGAGACGGGCGGCAGAGTTTTGAATAAGCTGAAGTGTTTTTTAGGAGTCTGGAGGGTAAACCATAGAGGAGGCGATTGCAGTCGTCCAGTCTGGAGGTGATGAAGACGTGGATGAGAGTTTCAGCTGCAGAGAGGGAGGTGGTTGGAGACGAGTGATATGTTTCAGATGGAAAAAGGCTGTTTTTGTGACTTGTTTTGTTAAAAGCAAGTGTTGCTAGTCGTTAGAGTGTAAGTGTTGAAAACAAATAAGCAACAGGAACAATTTGTATGATAAACTTTTTTTTTTTTTTTTTGACAGCAGTAACGCGTATGAAAATTAAGTCTTAACATATTTTCTCTCCTCCTCAGTGTCATGTGTTGATCTGCATGTTTGAACATGTTCCATAGTATATTGATTTTTACATATAGAGACTGATTAATTGACAACACTAATTAGTCTTACAAACTAACTACTTAATCCACAAGAGCAAATTGTCCAAAATCTTTACATTTCTGAGGTATGTTTAATCCTTAGATTAAAAAAAAAACAACCCACTGCCAATGTTGATGCACAGTTATGCAGCAATGTAAACACAGTTTTCTATTTGTTCTTTTTCTTGGAGCAAAGCTGTGTAAGTGAAACTGTGGAAATGATATTGAGCAAGAAAGTAAGGATGATTATCACAAACACAAGCAGAGTCAGACCAAAGCATCACCAGGGTTAGAATAACTGGTCTGCACAGGAAAACCAAAACAGCACTGTATAAGTCCACAAGAGTAACGGCAAAATGACTATTCAATTCAATTCAGTTTTATTTGTATAGCGCATATTTACAACACGTCATCTCATAGCGCTTAACAAAGGCAGAGACAGAAACACCCAACAATCCAAAACATTTGGATTCCCTATAAAAGCTTCAGCAGTCCGAAAGCAGTCTGCAACAGTGGGAAGGAACCGAAAACCCCCGCAGGGGAAAAAAAAACCTCTGACATAACCAGACTAACATGTATAACATCAATAAATGGCTCAAAAGTAATCAACTGTTAGTTTTTTGTAAATGTGATGTTGACAACGATTAGACTCTGACAGCTTGTACAGTGGCTGGTAGCTGTAGAAAATAAAAATAAATAAAAATGATTGCAATAAAACAAGTCAAAAGGCACAGACTGCTAACATTTGAAGAGTGTTTTGAGATAAATGTTCTATCCTCAATGACTTGGAGCGGTAAAGAGTGAGCAGGGGAGTGGTTTTTTTTTTGACATAGCTGATGTTGGTTAAGCAGCAGCTACAGAGCAGTGACTGCAGGTCACTAGCAGCAAAATGTTAAACTGAAACCAAGTGCCTGTGATAGAATATAGAGGATTAATTACACAATACAACTAAAGATAGTAGTGTATGTTTCATGTGCATTAATTCAACAAGCTTAGAATGCCGTGACTGAGGAAGGGTTGGATCTTAAACGCACTCATAATAGATTTAGTGAGCTATCTAAAATATGGCAGAAGGAAACCCTCATTTTAATTTTTTTCTTTTTTTTAAGGCATAACTAACTTCTCTTCACTTTATTTTTTTGTGGTAGCCGAGGACTTATAAAGAATTATTAAATGTTGAGAAATCGAAATGCTTTATTCAGTTTGGGGGTGAAAAAAAATCAAGGCAGACTTGAATTTTTAATGTATTTTTTGACAATAATAGCTTCTGTCTCTGATCCCCATCTATATGCCCTGTAGTTCCAGTTAACATACAGAAAGACTTGCATCATCTCCAACTTTCTCATTCGTTTGTCCTTCAGGGGTTCGATTGACTGCATCCAGCTCATAAACGAGGAGCACATGATAACCGGAGCCGACGACGGGTGAGACATCAGTTGCCATTTTCACATCCATGTTGTGTCACTTACAGTCTTTTTTTTTTCTTCCCCCCCCTTCATTGCGCCGACATATTCATTCATGTGTCTCCTTTTTTGCCCTTTCTTCAATTTCCTCGACGACCTCAGCTCCGTGTCTCTTTGGAGCGTCAACAAGAAGAAGCCTCTCAGCACGGTGAAGCAGGCTCACGGTTGCCATGGCGACGCCGGGCTGGAGCAGCCTCACTGGGTCGCTTCGGTGGCGGCGCTTCAGAACTCGGATACCGTCGCCTCAGGTGCCTCTGGCTGTGAGAGTCCTCTTGACGAGCTTTTTTTTAATCACACACGCTAAGGATGCATTAATTAAACCTTTACAGTTGGTTTGTATGCATTTATTCATTGTAAGGAATAACAGCTGAGGCTTATTCGTTAAATTGTATTTGAGATGTTTTGCAGTTTGTGGTGATATTCAGTAGCGATGGTTCTTCTGTGCAGGTTCCCACAACTCACAGGTGAACGTGTGGAAGTGTGGCCAGAGTTATCGTGGGCTGGAGCCTCTGTTCAGCGTACCGGTGGTGAGCTCCCCATCTGTTCCTCTCTTCTGAAAAAGAAGTTATTTATACACTTTGTTAAGAGCAGTGTACTCCTGGTGGCTGCCGCAGTTGTTCTGTATGTATTTAGCTTTCCTCTGCTCTCCCTTCCAGTCCGGTTTTGTCAACAGTCTCAAGTTTTCGAGCTCCGGGCAGTTCTTGGTGGCAGGAGTCGGACAGGAGCACAGGTAACTGACCGACGTTTCCATAGAAACTGCCCGCAGGCTTCCTGAAAACTTATCGGTGCAGTTTCAGTAAATGAGAAAAGTCACTAGGTGGCGGTGTTGGTCCGTCTCTCAGCCGCAGGTGGAAGAACGTTCAACTTGATTTCTCGTTTCTTTAAACAAGTGATGTCTTAAAATGAGACAGATCAAGAAGAATACATTAAGTCGCTGAAGGAGAGAATGCTACTTGTCAGATCTTCCCCCATTTAGCTTAATTCAAGATAAAAGACACGCAAAGGTGGACTCCATTTTTTTTCTTTTTTCATTGCTGCATAAAGCGGATAATTAAAAAACCCGCCACATACGTGAACATTACTTCAATCTTCTGTGATTGATGTTGCCTTTGACTCTTAGAGGACTTGAGATCCAGATGCTGCAGATTTGAAACGGTTGTGTAATTTTGTTTTTTATCGAGAAGTACAAACATTTTTGGCAGCTTTTGAAGTTATAGATTTGTGCTCACAGAAATGAGAATAATTCATTTTTTATTGTTTTCCCATCTTGAGAGAAAAGATGTTCTCTTGCCGCAGTAGTATGAAGTTGTGCAGAACTCACTTCTCATAAGACATTTAAATGTACTACATGTAACCGTATTACATGAAATGCTTCCTGATTTAGTTTAAGGACAGTTATAAGAGTTAAGGATTAAATTGGGACTTATTTGTTTGAATCTGACCTTAACTGGTTTCAAACAACTCATGAACATCCTAACCTGATTTGTAGATCTCCACTACGACGGTCTAAAGTTAATAAAGGTGCTTTGATTCTGAACCGGAGCCGACTCTCTGAACAGAACCTCAAGGCTTCAGCGCATCCAAATTTGACAGTTTAATAAAATTTCAGTTATTAGCTCGCAGCGAAACACAATATAGTAAATATTAGAGTTTGCTCTGATAACGGCGTTTGATTGGCGTCGAGTCGTTTTGTTCACACGACTGGAGAAGTTTGGAGGCGCTGTAGGAGGAGGTCAAGGTTGTTTAGATCTGGACGTCTCGGAGCCGTTGTTTGCTGTCAGATGAGTTTGAAATGTGATTTTCAGCCTGAAAAAGAGTGGATCACGAAACGAGCATTCATCCCGTGATGATGATGATGTGATTCTGTTTCCAGGTTGGGCCGATGGTGGAGACTAAAGGAAGCCAAGAACGGGATCTACGTTATTCCTCTTAAAAGGAAACCAGAGGAAGCCAAAGTGGCAGAATAGTGAATTGTTACGTGTCTTTTGTTTTGTAAATTAAAGGTTTAATAAAACGCCTTGGTCTCTTTCTTTCTTTTCATATCCACCTCACGTTTAAAAACCCTGAGTGTATTTGCTCATGCAGGCGTCGGCTGTGTGTTTCCCCTGGGCTTATTGTTTTTATAGAAGCCGGCGCTTTAACAGCTTCCGCTTGAGTGAAGGAATTAGAGCATTGTGGGTAAGGTGGGCTGCGCCTGCACGGACCCAAAGTGTGAAGATGCTGCTTTTGTAGGAGTTGGATCGTGATGTGCTCTTTCTATTTTGTGATTTTTAGATTATTTTTGTAAGCGCTGCTGTCTGTCTGCTGGGGACACGTTTGGGCTTCGCTCATCATGGTACCTGCTTCTGTGTTGGAGCCAAAACCTCTAGATTTAAACCTTGAATCTAAAATTTGATTAACAAAGATGGATTTACACACACAAGACGATGCACAAGAACTCATTTGACATCCTACATGACATTTACAGTAGCAAAAGTGAATGGATTTAGCAGAGTGATTTATCATCGTGGGAAACACGAGCTGTTAGCTGGTGATGCCAGTATGTCAGAGGCAGCTATTACTGCGTGATAGTGACACATTAATAAGCCTGATTAGTATTTGCACTTCTTCAGTTGTCCTGCAGGTGTCCTGTCAGGCCTCAGCAGATGAGTTGTCTTACCAGCCCTGTGTTTTATTACTCATGCCCGTCTTCGTTATGTAATAGTATGTACGTTACATAAATATTGGAAGGGAATACCCACATGTTTTACTTTTAAAGTTGAAAAAATGGACAAAGATTAAATTTTATAATTAACTCAGAAGAGCAGACAAGTTAAAATGAAAGCAACCTGCAGTCAGTATAAAACAGGAAAAAGTGTGACTTTGTATATTGCACATGTATATTTGCGCATACCCAAATAGTCACAGCTACGGGAGGAAAATCTGCACCAAATTTTAACAAGAGTTTAATTTAAGCCTACAATAGTTTGGTCATTCAGGTAAAATAAGTCTCTGTATTTGGGCTGCTCGTCATCTTGAGAGTGAAGAATCGCAAGTGTGGACCCAAACACAGCGCAATTTAATCTTTTAATATTAAAAAAAACATTTTATTTACATAAATTACAAGAAAGCACACACTGTTGTACCAGTCTACAGTAACACACGTCCTGTATATTGTCTAGTTGCCTAGTTTTCACCACGGTCACTATGGTTAGTCACACATTTTGTTTAACAGAAGGACTAAATTTATGTCAAAGCATTTTTTTTTTCTTTTTTTTTTTTCTTTTTGTCAATGTCTAAAACATTTGGATATATTCACAGCACTGTAAGGACAAGATAAGAACAGCCTTTTGTTTTTTGTTTTTTTTTGTATAACACTATTGCTTCACAACCACCCATTTGACAACAAGACTCTTTAGGACAAGGCACGGTGCATTAAATCACATCTATCTGTAAACCGAGGAGATCACAGCATATTAAATCTATACAAAAAGGCTTTACAGTTGATACATACTGCTCGCTGTGGGAACATCATTTAGCTTTCACAGTTAGAGTTACCCTCGCCACTGACAGTCAGTCTACCCTGACAGAGTTATCTCTCTGCAACACGTTAGATGGCATGAAGGGGGCTCCGTCCTACACAGCCCTGTTTGATGGAAGCGTGACTGATGACGGGACGGCCTCTTGAGCTTACAGAGGAACCTTTTTCTCACAAAGACGACGTCGTGGAGTCCACCACCTCGCGGCCGTTGCAAACCGCCGGCACGTAGTTGGAGGCTGATCCTGAGGGAATAAAAAGCAGTGATGTTGGACAGGCGAGAGTTTTCCCCTGATAGGAAATGAAACCAGAGATAAAGGAAGGAACCGTGGAAGCAGAAAGCATGAAGCACCGAGTCTCAAAGTGGAATCTGGAGATACTTCCATGATGTTATGTTAATCTGTGGCAGCTATTTGGTGATCAAGGTTTTATACACAGAACACAGAGTCGTAAATTCACTGTCTGCAGAAACCTAATAATGAAAAATGTATGGCTTTGAGAGGGTTTTTTTCATGGTTGTATTACAGCCTTCACTCAAGCAAAAAACTCTGAATGTGTCTCTGTCCTTACATCAAATATTCCTTTTCAGAAAGCAGAAATCAGCCCCATGCCGGGGGGAGAGATAACAGGTAAATAAGCTAATGCAGCAGCTATAGGCAGGGCTGAAAGCTGCTTTCCAAGGAAACTCTAAACGTAATGTGCCTCGTATATTTAGGAATATAGTCCGTTTATTAATTAGCTTCAGATAAGACTCTTATCCAGCACGGAAATAAACAGAATGGCTGGATGTTAATTGCTCAGTCATGCTGATGTAAAACCACAGAAACAAGCAGAGAGAAACTTTTCATATTGTTGAATTTTAATTATCAAGTTTCTGTACTTGAATAAGTATAGAAACAGAAAAACTGAAATAAATGCAAGACATGGCAGAACTTTAGTCTGTCATTCTGATTGTGTTTTACAGGAAAGCTTTTGAAGTGTGTGAGTGTGTGTGAACTTAAACACCACCTTCTAGATCCAGTTTAGTGGATGTACCTTTTGAGTAGCTGGAGCTGGGAGCGGACGCAGACGTAGACACCGTGGCACTGAAGCGGTTGGCCGTGACTCTGAGCGTGGTCACATTTTTCTGGGGCTGAAACAGGATGATGTGGATCTTGGGGGCGAAGAGGCAGCCGAGAACCACCGAACCGCTCAGACTGACGGAGATGCACATGGTGGTGGTCTGCACCTGCGAACGCAGACAGTGTGTGATGATGAATACATCAGTCCTGCACTTGGATTTTTTTTTTTTGCCTTTTGTCTTCAAAAGGACTAATGAAGTTTGTTCAAAGGCCACCTGGCCCCAGCGCGCCTCACATGCACACACACTCAACCGCCTTTGATCAGATCAGCTCACTCACCTTCTTTTTTTTATTTTTTTATTTTAATTTCCTGCTCAGGTTTCTTTCCAAACCTTTAATCCAATCAGCGGTTTTCCCACTCGACCCTTCTGTGGTTATCCTCAAATCATTTAACCAATCTGTCACTTTCCCTCTTTTCCAAGAGTCACTCAGCAATAAACCGCCGTGTCAAATACTGCTTATAGATGGATTAATCAGTGAGCTGATTACCAGAGGGTTAATCTGGAGCAGTTTTGATGATCACTAAAGTGTAAAGAAAACAGCAACCTGTAATCAAAACACTGACGTTATGGAGTTAACAAACAATAGCTTATTTAACCGTGTTTCCATAATGCCAAGTTTCAAATAAATATTGCTGCAGTCTTATCAAAAACAGTCTTATGCCCTTTCATGTGCCATATAGTTATTATTCTTGCATTATTAGCCACATTTCCATTTTCAATTATGGATATGAGTGTGAGTTTTTCAGTCTTAGCAATTCTAATTGTGCATTTGTATGTGCATGAATATGAGGACAAGAAGAAGAATATGGGAAAAGCACAGCTGGCTGTCCTGGAAAGTCAGGCCCTTGTTAGTCATATTTCAGCTGCTAATGTGAGCTGACTGCTGGGGTCATCTTCCTGAGCTCCATCTCTTCCCACCCCACTGGTTACCCCTGCAGTCCAGGAACTTCTATTTGCAGAACCACAGCATGAAGTGAAATCCCTCCCAAACATACCACGCAACAACAGCTCGCACTTTACCTTCAAAAAAGAGCTGAAACAAATGAAGCCGGACCGCTGGTGGTGTCGCTCTGTCCGAGCCATAAAGATGTCTTTCTATGTCCTTTTAGCAGTTCACACAAATAATTAGAAAGCGCAGATCGTAGACGCGGCGGTGTCTTGTGAACCCTACTGTGTGTCTTCTTTTAAACTGGCATCAAAGAGAATGAGGTTACACTTTATACTCGATTCAATACGGAGTTACTTTTTGAATGTTTTCCCGTATCAGTATGATGCATTTTATTATTAAATCTTTGTAGCCTCTTTTTAAAATAGACATTTGCATTAGAGTTGGATTTAACTGCATTTTATTTTAAGTCTGTATTTTCCTTTCACTGCAATTTATAATTGAAAAACCTATTCAACAATAAAGATATTCATATTTTATTATCCAATGTAAAGAACACATCCTACAGGAACTGACTACGTCCATACTATTAACGTCGAATCAAGAATAGAAGGAAGATGTGATGCAAATCCTTTATAATTCACAGCTTCCGAACATAACAGAATATTGGTATTTATCTGTGAAAGCCTTCAGTTCATCATGATTCACTGGGCATCAAGGCTACTCTCTCATTAGAATATCTTTGTGCTATCCGGCCCTAATTTGAAATGTGGCTACTGAACCCACAGCCATTATTATTGTTGTCACACAGAACCAAAGCATCAAGGTCTCGGCTGCAGTGCCAAACTTCTCATTCTTACAGTTACCCCGTGCGCCGCCTCGCCACTGTGAAACCTTATTTTCTACAACCTTCAGCTGGTCTTTTAAATTCTACCGAGGATCGGGCGAGGAGGTGTTCGGTTCATGATTTGGGTGCCAGGGAAGCTGATCACTACAGACATGAAAAGCCTGAGGTGCCTCGTGATGATACAGAGCCTGTGTGATCCCAGACCTCCCCCCATCTGTTTGCACAACAAAGACTGTGCTGCACACACCTTGACCAAAATGCTGTGGCAGTAGCCTTGGGTCCGCCTAAGGCACCGGCACTCATAACTTACATGCTCTGTCAGTTGTGTGCTTTGTCTTACTTGTCTTGCTTCACACTGTGCAGAGAAATAGATTAATTTGTACTCGCAGCTATAAATAAAATTGCATATTCTCATCCGTGGCCCGCTGTAGCATCACAGCGCTAACGAGTTCAGGATGCATATGCAGCTCATTTATTCCTTGTCATTTGTGTGACGCAAGCTAAATTTAGCTTTTAGCGATTTGTGTAAAACCTAAAGGCTGCAAATCTTTATCTCCACGTGACGACTCTGCGGCAGATACATGAGCACTATGGAGGCAGTGCCACAAAATGACCAAACACTCAGCATCCCTGCTCACATTTAGCACACAGCGAGTTCACTACACTGGGCCAGATGTGATGTATTTAAAAACAGAAAGTGTTATAAATCTCCAAACTTCCCCTCCTCGCACCTGAAGTGTCATTAAGCATTTAGCAACGCCGTGATTCAATGAATCGGTTTGACTGTCATTAATTATTTCTATCAGTATATTCAGGCCTGATCTGTCTCCAGAGTCTTTGTTCTCGTCTTGAAAGATCCTTCAGCCCACATTAAAAGAAAGCTTGCTCTTTCATGAGTCTGGGTGATGGTGATCAAATGGAATGTGAAAGTGACACCTTCTTCTTCAGGAATGGTAAACACACAAGGGGCAGTCATTTATAGACTTTATTTACATTATTCCACGTCAGTGGGTCTGAGAAGGTTTTAGAACTATAAGTCAGAAAGACTCAATTTGCTTAAGAAAAAAGAAACTCATGGGTAGTTACCCTGTAGTCGCTGGCAGTGACGTAGAAGATAGGCTGGAAGGCGAGCCAGATGATGCAGGTGGTGTACATGGTGAACCCAATGAACTTGGCCTCATTGAAGTTTTCGGGGCACTTTCTTGTCTTGAAAGCGTAGACGGTGCAGAGGATGATGAGGATGCAGTTGTAGGTGAGCGACATGAGCATGCTGGAGTCCTTGCTGTTGCACTTGAGGGTCACCACGTCTCTCCTCTCTGGGCCCACCTCCTTCCGAACCCCCGGCACCTCCACCAGCAGCCAGATAACAGCCACCAGTAGCTGGCAGGAGATGAGAGCGCCGCAGATCGCTACTTGGGAGGCCGGACTGATGAAGCGCGGCCGCTGAGCTCCGTCCTTCACCCCGCTGAAGATACGAGCGATGCGGTTGGTCTTGGTGAGCAGGGCAGAGTAGCACACCGCAAACGAGGTGCCCAGGCCGAGTCTGCGCAGGGTGCAGACAGCAGTGGACGGTTTGGCGATGTAGATGAAGGTCATGCTGTAGCACATGAGCACGCCCAGCAAGAGGATGTAGGAGAGCTCGCGGCCACTTGCTTTGACCACAGGCGTCTCATTGTTCTTGAGGAACAGGCCCACCACTGACAGGGTGCACAGTATGCCGAGGCAGGAGATGGTGACCGGCCCGATAGCCCAGGCGTCTTCCCACCGTATGTACTCTTCAGGCAGATCATAGCAGCCAGTCAAGTTAGCCAGAGGCCACTGACCGAAGCTGCAGTCGGCACAGGTGAACTCATCCTGCAGGTACTGGTAGGGCTGACAGGGGATACAGATCCAGCAGCACACGTCTCCAGGCTGCATGCTCTTCACCTCGTTCTTCTTGCAGGGGTCGCTGCACTGGGAGGTCGGCGGCATGAGGCCACGCCAGGGCACCATGGTGGTGTTCAGGGTCAGGTTTTGGTCCCAGTAACCCACCTTCCTGTAGATGAACTTCCCGTCTTCCTTGTGATAATGAAAGATGTTGTAGCGGCTGATGCCGTCGCCGACGGAGTCAAAGCGCACCATGTTCTCCGTGTCGGCGGGTTTGAATGGAGCTGGTAGGAAGCAAAAATACAGCAGTGTTGATTTAACGGTGCTATTAAGGATTTGCAAAATATAATTCAGAAATATACATTGACAAGGATAATAGAATAATCATAAAAAAAACCTTAATTGTACTATTATTTAGTAGTAATTTCTGTAACAAATTTGTTATGTGGAATAAGGAAATCTAGAAAACTAGAAAGTATAACACAGTGCAAGTAATGGTACTGTGTTGTCTTCAGTGTTTTTATTAATACATAAAAAAATCAACATGCTGTCACATAAAACATGCTGGTGTCCTACCAATTCAGTCGATCTGAATGTGAGCGTTATTCATCCAGCCTTTATCTGGTACTCTCAGAATAGTATGTTCTAGATAGGTTCCCCTCCCACTGATTCCCCCCATATTAATTCATGGATTATTTTTGCTAATTGAATAATTACAAAGTCTTTTTTGGCTCTACAGAGGAAACCATTTGAAGTCTAAATCCTGTGTCATGCTTATTTGCAACCCCCATTTGCTTTATATTAAAGCATTCACAGTGAAGTGAATCCTATTTCCAGCTATTTAAAACCTCACAGCACAGGCACTTCCTTCTATCTTGTTGAAACATTTGATGCCATGTGTTTACTTTTATTACTGCACTCACCTTCAAACTTGGTCTTCAGGATGAACTCCTTGTAGAACCGTTTGCCGTTACCTGGTTTCATGGCGTCGCAGACCTTGGATGTGTTGGAGCACACTGCTTGCCTCATGTTGTGCAGAGCGTAGGCCATGGCGTAGACCGCGTTCACCACAAACATGATCTTGGACTCCTGCTCGAAAGTTCCATCTCTCAAGCTGTGCTCGCTGCAGCCGTGCTCCTGGAGGCTGCAGTCGAACCGGTGCTCCCAGAACTCCTTGAACCACGGGTTCCTTGTGTTGGTGTACGGGTTCAGTTTGGTGAAGTAGTCTTCAAACTCTCTGACCGGGTAGGAGGCCAGTTCGATGGTGAAAGCTCCGTCTGCTGCGGCCTCGCTGCCCCGCACCACGCTCTCCTGCGCTCCCCATCCGTCACTTGCCACCCAGGTGAGGGAGACGTTCATCCGAGCGGCAGCCACCAGCAGCTCGCGGGCGTCCTCGCTGCGGGTGAACAGGATCACCACCTTGGCGTTGGACTTCTGCTGCAGGGAGCGGATCACGTTCTCGTAGCCCTGGCGGTTCATGGAGCGGCTCACTTTGGCTGAAGTGGCGATGCAGATTTGGCGAGTCCGGGCCTCCTGCTGGAAGGCGTCGATGCCGGTCTCGCCATAGTCCCCCTCTGACGCCACCGTCGACACGTAGGTCCAGTTAAAGTAACGCAGGATCTCAGCCATGGCCTTGGCTTGATAGAAGTCAGGGGGCACGGTGCGGGCGAAGTAGTCGTAACGGGTCTTATCGCTGAGCTTTGCACTAGTGGAGGCATAGCTGATCTGAGGGATCTGGAACAATCGCAGAAGGTTGGCCACCTGGAGAAAGAGATATACCATAGGTTAATTTAGGAATCCATCCATCCATTATCTATACACCGATTAATCCTCACTGGGGTCATGGGGGGCTGGAGTCTATCCCAGCTGACTGAGGGTGAAGGCAGGTTCACCTGGACAGGTCACCAGTCTGTCACAGGGCTACACTTAGAGACAGACAACCAAGCACCCTCACATTCACACCTATGGACAATTTAGAATCACCAATTAACCTCAACATGTTTCTGGACTGTGGGAGGAAGCCGGAGAACCTGGAGGGAACCCACGCTGCACGGGGAGAACATGGATCCCGGGTGTCCTCACCGGGACGCAAACCTTCTCGCTGCGAGGCAACAGTGCTCACCACTGAGCCACCTTGCAGCCCTAATTTAGGAATGTCAGTCATAATAGTTGGTCAGTTGTTGTCAGTGATGATGTGAAAATTCCTGCGAGTGGATTTCTCCTAAGTTGGATAAAGTTTGCACACTGCCGTGCTGCCTAAACTAGTTGGTTTAACTAACAGTCTTAGAATAGCGATCACACTGGTGCCTTTGCTGTGCCTAATGGGTGGTTCATCACTTTGAGCAAATCTACACATCCATTTTATCCATTTTTAATTATGAAAATATTAATTACTGCTGATTTAACAGCGCCAGAATAACAGATTCTTTTCCATGGCATTGCTGTTCTTGTGTTTCTAATAGCCCCATTGATGCCAATCCAATTTGAGTGCAGTAAGGCCATTTTGCTTTTGTGATGCTC
The DNA here is from genome assembly GCF_000690725.1 of Stegastes partitus. NCBI lineage: Eukaryota > Metazoa > Chordata > Actinopteri > Pomacentridae > Stegastes > Stegastes partitus. Next base: position 1,467,045 of record NW_007577741.1, read on the forward strand.
TAAATTTTGCCCTTTCATCAAAACACTTCTTTTGAAGTCTTTTTACTTTTTAATTTGAGGATATCCATCTGTTAGGTGAAGTGGAGGCATTCAAGTGTAGACCCGCTGCCTGATTGTCTTTTTCAGCTCTACAGCAGAGACTGGCAGCGGAAACAGCGACAATTCGATGCTTCTCTATCTCAAACTGTTTACTCTGTCAGGGATCCACATCACCAGCAGCGAGTGCCACAAATCCCTTCACTGATAGCGCCCGATAACGACGGCAACAATGGCACCGAGATAAGAATTTTAGCAGCGTGTTTTGCTGTTTTCTCCAGCTAAAGCCGTTCTGTCAACTCATTTAAGACTCATGAAAAATTGTTGCCAGAAGTTACGACGCCCGCCCATCCCGCACAAATATATTGATTTCCACACAGAGATGATTGCCGGTGGTGCTGGGTTCACCAGGGGCGGACGATAATCTTTGACTGAAAACTCAGCGTGGCATCTGTGTTGAACGCAGGCCCGCTGAAATGATTGTGTTGTAGTCACAACACAAAAAAATCATGGCAGTTATTTCCCCACACAGCATTATGGAGCTGTGACAGAGAGGCAGCGAAAACTTGTCATTTTTTGCAGGATTCCTCATGAGGCACAGCGGTGATTAGCGAATACCCATGGGCTTCAAAATGACTGCCTCCTCCCTCGGGCATCATTGTATGCCTGGAGGCTTTCCAAACAATGGCATCTCCATGGATGTAATTGGAACCTTCTACACTCACACTAAGTCCCATTAAAAGCACAATCCTCTCCTCCAGCGTACCCATTACAGCCCACGAGTACTAAAACTGAGATTTCAATTTGATATACTAAACTTCAGTCCCAATATTCTGCATATGATCTGTTTACTGAATATTTTACTCAGCAGCCATGATGGTGGCTGGTTGGGCTGTAGGTCGGTCACTTAAGTCAAAAACCACTGGATGCACTGACATGAAATTTAATGCCCCCATTTAGTGCCACCATCGGGCCAAATATTTGGCTCAGTATTACTTCATCACCAAACTAATGGCAGTCAAAACATGAATACTGCATGCAGACATCAATAAATCAACAAAAAAACAAACATGTTGGTTAAACATTCACAAAAAAATGAGAATTATTATAGTAATTGTTATTATTGTTGTTGTTATTATAAAAACACAAACCAGAATCTAGAAAAAAAATGGTTCAGACAATTTAATATGAAAATGAGAAATCAAGCATTTAGTCCACGAACACATTAAACTAAGATAGTTAACAAATACACGTGAATAACATCAGCATGGTAATAGTGTCATTAGCATTTCAGTAAGCCACCAGTACTGTAGACTTGTTTACTTTTTTTTCCTCCTTTCCGGAGTTTTCGTGGCTAATTGCACAACTCGCTCCTCCAGACACGCTCACCTTTGCATTGTTCCGCCTTCAGACACAAAGTGGAGCATTTTAATATACATTACTGGACTGAAGCAGGGGAGTCTACTTGACTTTGTAAATGCGATGCAAACACATTCTGTTTTGCCTCAGAAATCACTGACATTAACCCTGATCTGCGAACGGCCCTGCGCTTAAACTGCTTTAGCGAAAAACACCCCAAAGACAAGAAGCAGCAGAAAAGACGGGCACACCACGAGCTCTTGAGGGGATGAATGGAGTAAATATGATGTATTTAGACAAGCGGGCTGCACTCGGCGGTCGCCCTCCACGCTGTTTCCAGTAGAATATATAGGGCAGAGGTCTCATGAAATTACCTACAGAGAGATGTGACGTCTGTTGTTAATGCGTGGGGGAAGCCTGATTAGATCCACTGATTGAATTTCTATTGCCTGGCACAGTATTTACTTCTTTTATTTCATATTTATTTATTATTGATGCAGCAGTGTAACGTGCCAGCAGCCACTCTGAGTCAGTCAGTCAGTCACTTGCATGGTAATAAGGTACTTTCCACTTGCAGGCTTTTCAGCCAGACAGTTGGCCTTCATCGATAGATTCCTGAAGAAGCTTGACAGCGCAGCTCTCAGGACGGCACTGGAGTATGTGACAGTAACCGTCTGCTCGTCCTCATGCCGTGTTTCCCTCTCAGTCAGATAAGAACACCCACAGTACTGGCTCAGGAGCATCTACTGTAAATTTACTCTCAGTGCACGACGATCCAAACATTCTACACTCGCTTTCAATTTCCCAACCAGCCCACTGCTTTGGAGGACAGCACAGTCTGCAGGCAGTTCTGTCCACATGTTTACTGGCTCTAATTCATTCGAGATTCATACGAACTCTATCCACAACCTGTAACTCTAGACTTTAACTTCAGCCCTAGTGATGACCCAAACTGCTTTAACTTGTTTGGTTTACAAGTGCAGTTATTAAAAAAAATTAGATAAATAAAAAAAGAGGCTCCAATTAGATGCTCTTCACGGTCCACTGGTTTAAAACCCAAAAGTAGTCCCCAAATGAGACATAGCTCTGACCGCAGAAACTCAAAAATAATGCATGATGGAGGCGTCTTCACACGCTGCCTCCTCGTATGAGGTGATGTGATCAGATTTTAAGGCAACCTCTTGCATGCATTTTAATATTAACTACACAAAGCAATCTTCTTTGAATTAACACTCGGTAAAGATGTAGAAATGAACAGTGTCCATTTGTCATATAAGTACAATGGCATTAAAGAATTGGAATATTTGCAAATTGCTGCATAATGAGATTAATAACCTCATTAGAATTTATCTTTAATATATCGTCGTGATTATGGGAGGAAGTTATGCAGCTTCGGTCTTGTTCTGACGATATTATTTAGGAGGTTCATTAGTTGAGCAGAGACTGTTTTTTTTGCAAAGTTTCCTCATAAAGTAGAAGTTCTGAGTGCTCAGTTAAACACAAACTGTCCAGTCAGACTCTTTGCAGAACTGCAGGCGATAATAAAGCACATGCTTCGTCATATTCACTGACTAACATTTTACACACAGACTAACGTTACTGTAAAAACACTGTATGCCTTTGTATGTTTTTAAAAATACGTTTTGGTGATTGTTGTTTATTTCAGTGGCTTGTTTGCTTTCATTGATGAATGAATTATACAAGAATTGTTTTTATTAGGAATCTAATCTGGTATCTTTTGCGCTTAATTCGGAAGGTTTTTAAGCAACTTAACTCATATTGTGTCACTACATTTCAGGAAAATGAAATCACACATGTCTGTTTTCCTTAAAGTCTAGTTTAAAAAATAATTATCCTATATCTTTGGCCAAGAAAAAAAAAAAACATACATAAGGATCCCTTTATGGGTTCCTTGATCATTCTCTCTCCTTTGGTTTTACTCCTCCCTGTGCTTTCCAGCAGATGTATGTAACAACATATAATGTAATATTTACAGTCAGCAGTGCGTTGTGATTCTATACCATGTTATATAAGTATATAATAAAACATAGATGAACAACAAAGTGGGAAAACGGCAGCAAGCGCTAACATTTTAAGGAGAGGTCAACGTGTAGCTGCACTTGCGTTAATATCTGTTCAGTCAATATCACAGTAACATGATCGATAGAACAAAACAGACTGTATACAGATCAAATTTAAAGCTCCTTGCATCGTATTTTTTGGACTTAAATATACAATAAATATGAAAACTCTCCTGCAGCTGGCTTTACAGTTAATAAGCTGGATGTGCTGCGTATGAGATTCACTATGAGGAGAAGCATTATGGGGATTCCAGCCTGGCGTTCCTGAAGAGGCAGTAAAGAAAGACAAGAGGCATCTGAAACAGAGGCAGCGTCTTACTCATGTGTCTGTCATGATGTTGTTCAACATGGAAAGTCCATCTGTGTGTCCCCGAGGTCCCTGTCAAGCCGAGCCCCGGAGTGGATACAGTGGATGACATGCAGAGTGAACTCCGGATGTACAGTGCACCGAGAATCCACAAACACATCATGCATCTGAACTGTATTAGTATAATGTGACCGTTACGACTGATTTCAGAACCTTTAATACAAAATAAATAGTGTTAATTCATTATATTAATTATCTCGTTTCTGCAGAAAAATGAATTCAAATACACAATAGTTAAATTCATAGAGTTAAATGAGTGTATTTGTTCTGCAGCTTTCAAAATACCAAAAGCAAAAAGGGGAAATCATACATCCCCAGTTCAGAGAAACAACTCTAGTTCTATACGAAGCTGCATCAGTTCGTATGCAGATTAGAATCAGTCAGGATGTTCTGATAGCATTTTTAATTCCAGTCATTCGAATTTAATTAATGGCCTGCGTGTCACAACATCGGTGAAAAAGGCAGCGAACGGTTTGCACAGCTTTAATGTATGCAGCAGCCTAAACTTTGATCCAAGCTGAGAGGAAGCAGCGTCGAGGCTAAACGCTGCTGCTCTGCTGGGGAGATGTGATTTAATTGATTGTGCGGCATCAAACACATACGTCTTAAACTAAAGATGCATTTCCTGCACTTGGATCTCTGCTGTTCTCCGTCTGAGGCAAACCCAAGGCTCCAGTATGAACTTGGTATTCCTGACGACGGCTGCCGTGTCTCTCTCCTTCCAAGACTTATTCCTCCAATTTGGAAATTGGAACGAACTTCGCGGCGCTGAACACCTCTGACGCACTTGCTCGTTTGCATTTGTTTCTGCCGACTGATTTTTCAGCTCCAAGTTCATCTCAACACTTTTTTTTTTTTTTTTGTATTTACACTCGCTGCCATGGAAGAAAGCTCCCAGCGGTACCACATCTACAGCAGCAATGCAATCTAATACAACAGCTGTGCCATACGTTTAACTCACTCCACTTATATATGTAACCAAATATCAGAATCACTTTTAAAAGTCCATTTCACCACCACCTCCCACTACAGCCGTCACCTTTTGGACAATGTGAACAAAAGCAGTTTTCATAAAAGGAGAATTCACGGCAGAGCTTGAATTGCATTCGATTTTATAGGCGTATCTTATAAAACAGCTGGCAAATACAGCTTGAAAGCCTGTCCTAGAGTCTCCAACTCCTTTTCTACTTTTCAAATTAAGCCTCAAACTTTTCCCTCTTGATAAAGCTCACAGCCGACTGAGGTGACCCTGAACCATCCTTTAGTTATGCAGCTATAGAGCAAACCGCCTGATGACCTCCCACGATGCTCCGAGCACCTCTCCTCCGCTCGCCTCTCTTTCACTTTCCAAACATTTATATGCCACCGCTGCATGTCATTAACTTTGTGTCTTCTCTCTCCTGTAGTTTGTGTTTTGTCCTCTCTGCAGGTATCTGTGGCTCTGGAGCTACAGTTTCTGATCTGACCTCCCCGCAGCTTATTGTCCTCTTATGCGTTGTTTGTCGGTTTCTGCCGAAGCTTTCTTCCCGTTGAAAGAAAGTAATTTCTTTCTCAAAGAGCTCGCTCAAAGTGAATCATCCAGATCCGATGGGTTCATCTGTGTAAAATTATAATGTGAGGTCTTCCCTTTATTATGTGACTTGTGCTGTGAATCTGTGCTGTACAGATAAAATTGAACTAAATTGTAGATCTGCTGTCCTGCAGATGATTTCTTTCTGATTAGTTTTCTTATTTGCTTCCTCCCAACGGCTCGTTTTATGGGAAGACTGGGAGACTGGAATATAAAGGATTTGCCCACACATAAGCATAGGACTTATCACAAATGAACATTTCCACATATATGTTGGGGAAATGCTTTTTGCTTTCTTTGTCAGAGCGACATGAGAAGATCGATGATGCTGCTTCGCTTGTGCATTAAGTCCAGACGTAGGAGGCCATTAGCCAAGCGGGGCATAAACACTGCAAACATGTGTAAACAGCAAGCGGAAACCTGTTGTTAAAGGTAATTAACTGCTGAGATTTATTAGATATAACTCGATATTGAACAAGCACAGCAGCTTGTATTGTTACACAACCTAATATTATTACATTGCAGTCCTGTAGAAGCCATCAATAAGATTTTAAGCAAACTATTTGCTGCCAGGTAGCGTGAATATTCTTTGAAGAGATGCAGCTCCTGTTAGTGCCTTTCTATTTTGCTTTGCTTGGTTTATTGATTAAGACAGCTGGAATCTCCACTAATGAGTGAGACGCAGTAGCTCAAAAAGACTGGCAGCTGCCATCTTGAGATGTCCGACCGCTCACGAGTGATGAACATGAGAACCGTTCCCATCATTACCTTCCCTCCTACTTGATAGGAAGATGGCACAGAGAGCCAGTGCAACTTCTAAAGATGACCATGTTGCACAAACATCGCAACACAAATGCATTAAAGTTCTGCAGATGTACGTATATATATAAATGTGTTCATGTCTGTGTCACTGATGTCTGTGATCTAAATCTGATATCAGTGCTTGTGTAGCTGGGAACGCACGGGCAGAAAGGAATGTGTCTTGATTTGCTTGCATGCGCTATTTCAGGAACAGACAATTCTTCACATTAAACTTACATCTACAGTATTATTTCCTCCCACCAGCAAAACAATACTCACCACAAGCGCAACCTTTCGAGCTGCTCTTGAATCCAGGGATACATCTGCTCTTTATCGCCTTCTTAGCGCTAAGCTTTGAGATATCACTTCTCGCCTCCAGCACTTATGAAATAAAGTTGATAAGTCTGGTAATTTTTTTTTTTTTTACTGTTATTGAGATTGAAATGCGGTGCTGCTGTCACATACTCCTCAACTTTTAAATAACAGCCACAGGTTCTGCATGAAGACTGAATATTTATACCTGTGATACCATATGGGGGGAAAAAAAAACAAGCATCAGCTCTGAGACAGACAAGATGAAGAGAAGAGCATCTAGAAACCGATAGCAGTTATTATTAACCGTGCGGGTCCTGACTGTAACCAACCTTCCAGTCATTACAATGTTTTCTTCACTTTGAATGACATTCAGATGTGCTAATTAGAGAGCTGAGATGTGTTCTCCAAATGTGCTAAAATTTCCAGTTCATAAATAACAGGTTCAGGGAGAGGAGAGGCGGCGGCGGCAGCGGGTGGAGAAGTTGGAGGGGGATTCGACTATATAATATCACATGATAAACAAGACCCTTTTGAAGTTAACACCAAAGCAGGTTTTTTTTCTCACCAGACTGTGCAGACGGGAACACAATAAAGACAGAGCCCTCTCCGCTACCTCCACAGCAACACAGTTAATAAAGCACAGCAAACCGAAAAATATTAAACATCAATATACGGCAGGAGAGATTTTATAACCTCAAATTATTGAGGGTCGTCCCTGCAGCTTCGGCGGTGGTACAACAGTTTGTCTAATGGTCTTAAAGGATTTAGGAGATGTTTTTGGAGGATAAGATATTAAATTTTTAGGATTCTGACTGTCAGGAGAGGGAATTGTGGGCATTGCAATATTACATGTTTTATTTAAAGGAGGCTGCTGATTATTGCTGCGTCTTTGTGTGCATGTGTTCTTAAATCATTTAAGGTTTCATGCAACGGTCCCTGTGTGGATTTGCGCCTAAAGATATTTGCATAAAGTTCATGTTGTGACTTTATGCCTCTGAGCAAATCTCTGTTTTTTATTTGTGCGGCTACTAAAGCAGAACGCCTCGCCGATTTGAACAGACGCATCTCCTCTTAGTGTTATTTGTCCAGGAAATGAGTGGGAATAGTTCAAAAAGCTTTCATTGTTCTTTTTTTTTTTTTTTTTTTTTAATTATTTCCTTATAATGCTAGGTTCAATTCATAGCTGTAAACTGTGTAGGCTGTTTGGACTGAGTCATCACTCATGGTTGATTCTATACAGCCAACATCCCAGATGGCAATAAAAGCTTTTTTTTTCTGGGAACTTAAATAGTGAGGAGACGCTACAAGGGCAGCAAAATACACCAAGATGAGTAAGACGATGATGAAAGCCTCCCAAATATTGCTGGGCTAATTATGAACGGCTCGTTTGAGGCTGGAGAGAAGCTGGCTCATCTCCCACCGTCTTCACCACATCTCGTCCTTGACCCCGTCCCGGGCAGCACCAGCCGCTTCCCCACATGCAGGTGGACGCATCCCCGCCAGCCGGCCAGCCAATGGAGATGCACCCCATGGATGGGAAAAGCAGCTCCTCTCAAAGTTCCCCAGGACAGTCCCTGGCACTCGTCCTCCTCAGTTTTGTAACGTCCTTCATCTCAACAAAAGGTGCTCCTCTGGGATAAATAGCGACTGTGTTAACCAGTAACCTCTCAAAAACATCCCACCGTGGGCTCCGAGACACTCTCACGGCTCGATTCATTATGCCGCCCAGGAAGTGAGGGCACCGACAAAAGAGGCTGTTGAGCACAGTGACAGTCGAGGTATGTATTCAGATTCATACAAAAACACTCCAAAGCAGAGAGTTTCCTTTAGAGGCCTTTGTGGCTGCGGCTGCTGAAGACTCATTCACAGGGAGACAAAAAAAAACACGCTGTTCTTTTGTCAAAGCGTCATCAGCATTACAGGCAAGGAAGATCCATATCATTCACTGCTTTCTAAGAGAGGAAATCCTGAGTGTAATGGAGGCTTTAGACGATTAGAACACGGTGGTGGAAATCCTCAGTCCGGTCCAGTCTGACTCCTCTTTCATCTTTAACATGCTGAGATGAATCGCATTCATCTCTGCAGAGCAAGAACGTATCTGAGGATGAATCTGGCTGCAGCACTAAACTTATTCAAGAAACAGTGTTTGCCATATTACTTACTGTGTAGGGATATGAGAAAATACAAATAAAGTACAGGTTCAGTACCTCAGATGTAAAGACTTTTATAACTCCGCAGAGAGGATTCAAAGTTATTTAAAACATTGATTTGACATTTTGGAAAATGTGCTTATTTACTGGCTTGTTTTTCTCGAGTTAGCCAAATGAAAAAGATCAATATCACACTTCTATCTGTTTGCAATGTATGAAGCTGCAGCCAGAAGCTTAATATCTGAACCAGGCTGCACATAAACTCTGCGAGACTCCGATTAAACAAATGACAGAATATGTGCTAATTAGTGAGCTTTCGAAGGGCTTGTAGGAGCAGGGTTTTTTTTTTTTCTTGTGTCCTCCTGTCTTCATTTGTTCTTAAACCAAGTTCAAGGTTTCTTTGCTGTAGATTTATAGGAAAACATGATACAATTCGATATAAACTGTGAATGAAAGACGGGCAGGTGAAGCAAATGTGTGGCAGAAAAACAACCGATTGTCAAGTGTGAACTGTCTCATTAGTATTTCAGCGCTATTGTGTGACTTTTATTGTCTGAGTAGTTTTGTTTTATGGCTGCAGCCTATAATAGTTGTTTCAAGATGCTGTTTTTATATCGTTTTATTAAGATAAAAAGCTGTTGTTTTGTATTTTCAGCAGGATATATCCACCAGCCAACACTCCATCCTTAGGGGGTGTATTTTCCCATTAAGCAGAACTGGTAATCCTCGCTGTTTCACCAACGTGTTAAAGTCATTAAATTGCACCACTTGAACAAACCAATCTCAGGTACCCCACAGTTCCACGTCTCAACCGGAGAAAATATGTGAAGGGGCAGGGCCACCAGTGGTATTTCTGGTCAACCACGATAGTGATTTTATTACAAGCGGATGTGGAGCACAGGAAACTAAATGCATTGTGTGAAGCTGAAAAACTTCCGGTGGCAAAAATATCACTATTGTTCTTCTGAGGCCGATTCGTACTCAGACATACCTGGGTGGCACAGAAAAGAGAAGACACCCAAATACCAACGCTGTCGTCATTTATGAGCTCAGATGAATAATATGTGTTGTGGATAATAAATGTCCATTAGCTCGAATAATTAAGTACTAAACAGGTAACAGGTGCAAGTATGACAAACACGTTGGGTCAGACAGTACGTGAGGCCAAATGAGGTCTCTGTGATTAAACTATGCATTAGGCGTAGCCGCAGCGCTAATGCTAATGAAAGTGATCTTTACATGTGTATAATTTATCCAAGGCTTTGCCACAAAGAGGAACAGACCTTAATCTCTGTGTGTACGTGTGCGTGTGTTTGCATATGGTGGATGTGTTGTTATCTGGAGCTAATGGAAAGTGTAACCATATTATTCCTACACACTTTGTCTCGCTAACACCCGGTGCATCGTTGTAATTATGGCGTGTGAGAGCAATCAGAATTAATTAATTATGCTCAGATGCATTGCCTCTGGCAACCTTTCATACGCATGTGAAAGGTCAATTTTCTTTGCAAGGCGGAAATGAAGTCGCTGACAAAGTGATGGATGTTTCTCTGAATGTTGATGCTTCAAACAGAACCATCCCTGGTGGATTCTCACCTCAGCCAAAGCAGAATCTACTGATGGCTCAGTCCTCCCGCTCAGAAAACAGAGAAAGGGCAGACGCAAGAAATTTCTAGTAATTATCTGAATTTGTGGAATGGAGTGAGCGAGTCTGTATGCAGATGTGAGTTTATCCAGCCAGCTATCCCGTTTATGAGAGCATAAATGAATAACTGGAGTGATTTAATGAGTAAAGTCTGGGTTCTCTGAGAGGAATGAAAGTGTTCGGTGGCAAAACATTTGCAGAAATGTCTAAATTACAGAAACTGCAAAAAGACAATTTACTGAAGGGACTACATATATAGTTACACACTTATAGAAACAATACGACTTTGTTTGAAGTACGTGAGATTTGGATTATCTTTATTGTTAGTTTTCGCTGCACATTACAACAATCTTACAGTCCGGGGAAGGAAGCGGTCGTGTTCATGGCAAGTAAAACATGACCAAGCAAGGTTAGCTTTGATTCGGTTTGCACAACTAAAACACATGGCAAGAGTTAGAAAATGTGAAAAACAGGGAATAAATAGGTAAAATTTTAATTGCAGGTCATCAACAAAACCCCCCCATCTCCCACCATGACCTCAACATCCCAGTTTTTTTCAAAGATCTTAGCACCATATGCGTGAATGTTGGACTGCTTGTCAGTATTTCAGTGCTGCAGCTCTATAAACGTGAGGTAAACGGACTGGTACACTCACCTGAATAGACACATCGCTGTAGGATCCTCCAATGACTCCAGAGATGGCCAGCGGAACCTCATTCTGGATGGGTCTGGAGCCGTCGGGGCAGATGAAACCCGGATCTTGCACCTTGGTGAGAGAGGCCCTGACAAAGTCCAGGGACTGCTCCAGAGCGTAGGTGTCCTTCGAGCAGGTGTCCAGGATGTGGGCCCCCAGCTGGAGCCCGGGAAGGATGCGATCGCTGGAGTTAATCTCATCAAGCGCCAGCAGCATGGCTTCCAGTCTCTGGATGCCCCTCTCCTCGTTGATCTTCCCACAGTCCTCCATCCCGTCACCTTTTTCGTGCACCGGGAACAGGCCCCCAATCACCAAGTCCCCGTCCATGATGATCTCGCGTTTGGCTGCGGGCGGTAATCTGGAGATGCTGGGCAGGACTCCCGGTATCAGCAGCTCCAGCAGGAACATGTGAAGAGGCCAATAATGGGCAGAATTGGCCTGCGACTTGGGGCAGAGCACCGCACTCAGCATGGCAGGATCAGGTAGCAGGGTTTAGCTGGTTGAAGTAGAGAGGAGCAGAGGTTCACAGAGTCTGAAGGCAGATTGCTTTCAGGTCTTCTCTGAGCGAGTACAGCATGTTTGATATTTCCTGAGTGAATGAAAGAAAAAAAGTAATTTAAGCAGCTGAGAGAGAATTGTGAAGCTAAACTGAGGATCTATCCACAGGGAGAAAATACGATTTAACAAAAGAGGAGAAGAGGCAGAGCTGAGTAACAACATGTTCGTATGTCTGTGCATCACTTGTGCCTCGTAGTCGGTATATTTGCACATTTGTAACTGATTTTCATTATCCTTGTTTAGGTTTTCGCCCACAGCTTTATTCACAGATATGAAACAGCCATATACCCAGGCACATAATTCTATAAAGGTCAAGAGTTTATATATAAACTTTCTCTCGCAAGTGGTTCTTATCTTTTTTTTATCGATTCGTACCAGAACCACATTGCTTTTTCTCACCTCATTGCAATCTATAGAAATGCTACGGACAAGTAATGGTTTTATTGGACAGTCTAAACCCCGAGACGGTTTTGTAAAGAGGCTGAAATTGAGCCGTGAACCTTCGGAGTCACTTTGTGAAGTGAAACAGATGTAAGCATTATCTCAGTCGGGCTCTCGGCGTGAAAGACAAACTCGGAGTTACCACCTCCGAGTGACCGCATCAAACATTTACAGATATTTAAGGCACCTCTCGAGCAAAGCATAATTTCCCAGCTTACAACTGAGATATCACATAGACGGAGGTACTCCTCAATGGCTGGGGTTGCCATGGAAACATGGTGGGTAAAAAAAAAAAAAAAACGAGGGTTGGACTGCAGGGAAGTGGGCAGTGAGACATGTATGCTAATATAGATTCCTATCATGTTGAGGTTACAGGTGCGGACCTCACCGGGAGTTTTACGGTGTCGGATTAGGGAGGTTCAGTCACAGAGCTGGTGAGGAGGAGGAGGAGGAAGAGGAAACAACCCTGTGCTTTGGGTTTTTTTTTTAATTGCAGTTCATTCATGACATGCATCAAACAACTTCAGCACAAACACAAGTCCATCTACGTCGTGACTGTACACTTCTCAGGATTACTATCTTTATCACAGCGTATGTCAGTCCCGTGATTTGAAAGTCACGGCGATGCAACCACGCCACAGAACGTCAACACGCGCCGTCTGTGAGTCTGTTTTGCATTTTTTTTAATCCAAGGTGAGATTTTACAGGAGTCACGCTGGCAAACACAGAGCCTGGCTGTAGTTTGGACTATTTGATGTGCTGCCGCTTTCCTCTCCTCTAAGAAGCCACGGGAAGCTTATTACTGACTTCTCCCCTTCTGTCGCACAGTGACATTACAACAATACGCAAAAAAAAAACGCGTCACTTGCACAACCACAAATGCGTTATTAGTTCTTTATTAGCAGATCTGTCAACAGTCATTTCGTTCAGTCTTTCCTGTGCTCACAGAGGCAGAAAACCATCACAGTGGGGTATGCAGGGGTTGGTTACAAAAGCTTCTGCAGCTTCAAACAGATAAGTTCATGTGGTGTATGTGCATGCTTTTGCAGGGACACTGAAGAATACCCCGTGACATCCTAAGAGCAGTGCACGCAGCCAACAACAGAGGAAACGAGGAAGAAAACGTGTAATGAATGCTGAACTTGTCCCCAGATAAATATTACATCAGGTTGTGGGTGGGAAACCTTATGGTGCACTGATGGATCAACTAGCCTCCATCCATCACAGGGGATTACGTGCGGTAATGTATGGAAGTCGTAATGTAAAATCCGTCTCAGATCTGGTGTGTGTGTCCTGGAACAGTAGGTGCAGGTGTTTGGTATTGCTGCCCTATTATTAGAAGCAAGGTGAGGAAAAAAAAAAAAAAAAACCTGAAGAGTTCAGCATTAAGAGTCTAATTGCTCTTCGATGCTGTCTGTTGGAGCAGATGGGAGCTTTCTGGTTGCAAAGACCAGGTCACAGTGTGAATTAATGGTGCAATAAGGAACAGCCAATTAGGCAGACCCTATGCAGACCAAGCCAAAGTGAGGTTGGAGGTCCAGCAGAGCCGCTTAAACCTCCAAGAACTGCACATAAATGCTTCAGAGGCGGAAGTGGACATGACTCACATCCATCAAAACCCTATTCCTTTCCAATCATTTGAAACACTTAATAAACGGGAGCGGCGTTATCAGCTCGCACGAGCATTAAATCTCAGTTTCTGCTTAGTATTAAAGTAGCTTTTATCAGGCCTCGATCACATCATTAAAACTATCTTGAAACGGCTGTCACACTCACACTCAGCAGCCAAGAGAGTCACTCGCTCCCCAGCTGTCTGCGCACAATATTCCCTCTGAAAGGCAAGTTCAAAAAGAAAAGGCAGTGTGCTTTACTCAGCTTTGAACCATCAGCTAATGCATTACTGCTCCTGCCCGGCACAGAGAGGATTTCTCCAACATTAGCATAAAGATGTTTTGAGAACGCCATTCCTTATTGTCCTTATTCCTTCTCCAGATATAGCTAGTGTGCGATATATGACTCACTGCAGAGTGGCTTTCAGCGATGATGGTGATTGGCGTGTATAATCATATTATGTACATGTGTCTACGGAGAAATACAATGGTTTTTATGTCTAGGAAACGAGCTGAAGAAATGAGTCTGCGTGAGATAAAAACATCTATCATGATGGGGTGTTACACAAAATAATCAGATCATCATTTTAATAATTACTGTATTATCACTGCATCAACTCAAATTTTCAAACTGGACAGAGTCTGCGCGCACTTTTATCGAATACTTTAGAGGACATGACATGACATTTAATTTAATCCACTGCACATGAATCATTAAGCCTGTTGAGTAATGGCAGACTAAATACGGCTCTTGTCCTATGACATTTAAAATATTGCTTCCCAATGTTTGTGACCAAAACTGATAGGATAATAATATACGACAAAAATCAGGATAATGATGCATGGGGACAAAAACAAAAACATGGATTTAAGGACAAAGTGCCATCGTTTTCTGCCAAACAATGTAAATCTAACATTTCATCTTTTCTGTTTTACGTGACACCAGATTCTCACATTCTGCTGCGAACCTGCACTATTTAGTCCAAGACAAATCTCCCAATTCAAAGAAAACCCCCTTTTACATGACTAATGAAACACAAAAAGAATGGGGAGAAAAACTGCAGACTCCCTAACTCATCCAACGAGTCCCATCATTATATAATCTCCAGTGGGGACACAGTTTATCCCCCCACCTGGACTTGTCAGCTGAAGGAATTAGGATGCCTCTGTGGTGGCCGGCAGCCAGCCGATTGTGAGTTTGAACACAGATCAAATGCATCATTTTTATCAAAATAGCGCAGGGGAATCTGGCTGTCAGGCTGTTAAGCTCTCAGAAACTAGGATGATTTGCATGTGCTAATATCCCACCTGGATGTTTATCCAGAGATAATTAGATCACATACTGAAACCGAAAGAGGGTGAAAACAGAGGATATAGGAGCGAAGCTGCAGACAACAGGTTGTTTTAGTCTGTTGACTGCAGGATTCATCTCATAATATGATAATAGCATATGTCTAAAATAACTAACCTGCTTCTTACAGGGAAACATCACACCTTGGCTGACCCTCTGGTGAGATGAACTGCATTGAATAAATACTTCAGATCAGCCAAGTTTCCCAGCAGGAGTCAGTTAAAAACAAAAGCTCTGATTGGTCTGAGGAGAACCTGTGAATTATGTAATTCTTTATTTATGACAGAACACAACTCCCACTGATGATAAAGTCAGTCCGCCTGCTGTCAGTGTGCTTCCAGGTGACTTCTCACGTGTGGAATAAGAGAAAACGTCCCGCCAATAAGTGATCAGAAAATCGGATGCAGTAAGTTTGAGGATAGCCTCGAACCGTCAAAAACGCAAAAGGCGCGTCAGCTGCGCAAAGTAAAAAAAAACCTCCTCACGTTTAACACACACACAGATCAAAGTTAAGAAAAAGCCGGGCCGAGTCTCACCTGGTCTGCAGCACTTAGAGCCGAACCCTCCCCTGGTTCTCCTTCCCACAGCCGAGCTTCATGTGACGAGCCGCGTCCAGATGTTGCTCACTTTGGGCATGTTTGCCAGGCAGCGGTTTGGATCTGTCCTTGGTTCTGAAGTGTCCGCCTCACATTGGCTCACAAGTCTCGCAAACTCCTGTCGCTGCCCTCCAGCCAGGCAGCCGCCGCGAGTTCGAGCCCGCAGATCACCGCCCAAGTGTTCATGTGTCCACAGGAGGACCGAGCGGGGATTTCTCTTTGTTTGTCGCCGCGAGCCGGACCGAGAGGCAAGTGCATGCAAATTATAAAAAAAGAGCAATTAATCTCTAAAATAAAATAAATATCCGCGTTACATTTCACATGTAAGGTCGGAATCAACTTCAAAACAAGAGACCGAATCCTGCCGGAACCGTCGGACCGCGCAGCCGCTCCGTGCTCCTCCACAGCCACAATGAGCTGCTCGCCTCCAAACCTGACGAGACTTCACGCAGCGAGTGTTTGCATGGCAGCCCAGTGAGTTGCAAGCAGCAGCAGCGACTCTTGAAAAAAGAAAAGAAAAACAATATTGAATTTAATAATAAAACAACGCGTGCTGTTTAGTATGCAGGAGTAAAGGAGGAGAAAAACACCGCGTTAATCAAAAATCTAACTTCTCGCAGGTCCTGTGACTCATCCACTGCATTCCCTGTGGAGCTCAGCCTGTATGGTGTCAATCTAACTTTTAATGATAAACCCCCTCCCTAAAAAAAAACATCTTTCCAAACAGCCAACAATGATGCTACCTCTCTCTAAATTTAGAAAGATGAGAAGAAGAGAGAAATGAGCATCAACTTTCTTTTTCTTTTTTTCTTTTTTTTTTAAACCACTCTATGAAGGCTGGCCAGCTTCCTCATTCACCTCCATCTCATTAAAACTGAATCACACTCAAGTTGAGTGGCACAGCACTTCACAAACTCAAGAGGCACGATGCACAGTTTGTTTTTCACAGGAAAAAAAGGCAGCACCCCTCCTCCTCCTCCTCCAACCCAGCATTCCCACTACTCACACGCAAAACTCACAAAAATATTTCATATAATTTCATCTGCAGCTCAGTTGTACCCGTGTGCAGAATGGAGGCCCACTCGAGCAGAGAAGGTTTTGTATTGTCACTACATGTTCATTCATATACAATTGTCATGGACGTTCTGCATTGATTCAGCCTTCACTTAACATCTGTACAGCACTGGAGAGCCTCAAAGTCTCCCCGGTTACAGCTCTGCAGAGATGCAACCTCCTGCTACAAACTGCTTCTCCTCATCCAAAAACGGTGTTACATCAGCAGCATTCCTGTTGTATAATTAGTGAAGAGTGCAGAAAAAAAATAAATCTGCTACACCAGTTGGGTTTTTGTGTCCAATTTACCCTGCTGCACAGTCAAACCTGGAAACATCCACTAAAGCAACATAAAGTTCTGCAAAAAATTCTGCTTAATTGCAATTTTCTGCCACCGCCACCGTCCTCTCACCCACACGCACAAAAAGAGAAAAAAAAAAAACACATCTCGCCATTTTCAAGTGTTTCATTTCCGGATTAACTAACTACTTTGCAGTTAGGGGCTGAAGGAGGAGGAGAGGAGAAAAAAAAACTTTTTTTTACAGTTGGCAATTAAAATGACGAGCGGGTGCTGCTTGTTGCATAATTCCTTCAGCTAACACAAGGGGACCAATTTTCTCCTGAAATAGAATTGTAGTTTACATTACAATAGTTGAGGGCATGTGGGTGGAATCCAGAGTTTAGACAGGAACATGCCAATTAATGTCGAGCAAAATTACAGAGGACAGAAGCAGAGTGTTGCCAGCCAGTGGCCGGTGCACATCAGTCACACAGCTGCTGGAGGTTTTCTGATAATTCAGGGTTGGTGACCAAAACAATCAGCCCCCAAAAATCCACATTTCCCTCTGTAGAGTTTCAGCGTTTGATGATTTCTGTTTGTGGAAACGTGATCTCGTTTGTTAAAGAATCAATCAGGCGATCAGGAAGCAGAACAACCTGCTTTGATTGCGTTGAATTCACCGGCTGAGTCGAACCCACAAACAGGCTCTTACACATCTTCCAGCGGAGGAATTCAGGCGCAGTTTAAGCAGAATTAATTATTAAAGGGGTCAATTTGCTCAAACTATGAAAAGCTTGTGCATTCAGCCGTGCAGATAGTTTTAATTTAATTTGAGCTTTGAAATATACGACTGCTGTCTGACTGATAAGAGCGACTTCTGTTGACGCTCCAGTGTGACGGAGGTAAAGGGAGTTTTGGTTGAAAGTCTGTTTAACAACGGTTAGTCTGAAAATGCACCAACTTTCCTGTGAAGGCTCCTATTACCTCCTGCACTGCCTGTAGGCACCAACATCCCATCACACTCGATTTGGTTTTATGGCACTTTGCAGGTTGTTTCCTCCTGACTAGATCATTGCTTGTGTTGTACCTACTCTCAGATGTACGTCTCTTTGGATAGAAGCTGCTAAATAAACGTGTAGACTTGCAGAAATACATACAGTTTTTCTTCCATGTTGGTTTTTAGAAAGAAATATAGATGTTTAGTAATGATTTGAACAGCACAAGCCCCTTTCTACAGCATCGTTACCACACGGCCAGAGACCATCCTGTGACTGGAAGGTCAACAACGCCTCAGCTCTCTATTCCACGTTTTTTTTTTTTTTCCTTACTTGAAGTTTGCAGCAGGCAGAAATCTGTAAAACATTAGATATTGACAGAATTTTAAAAAATATATAGCTTCCTTCTGCAGCTCTTCTCTCTCCGCTCTCTGTTCTAAACCCCTCACACCAGATGAGCAGACGGATTATCGATCTAAAAGTTAGTTTGTGGGACTCAAATCCCACCGAAAACCTACAAAAAATTGCCCAAAGAGAAGCCGAGAGTGGAGATGTTTAGCTTCCTCTCAGACCACTTGGATTACAATATGCTGAACAAAGCCATGAAAAACCCTGCCTACCCCAGCTTTAAAGGATATTTCACTTCATTTTCATATGTTTTGTCACTGAAAGCATCATTTCTATCAGTCACTGCACTGACCAACACTCTGAGCTCGCGACTGTAAACACTTTAGCGCGAAGCCACTTTATCTGGAGACAAAAGAAAAGGTGAGCACACTTGAAATGACAATACCAATCACTCACTGCACACAAAAGTATGAGCAGCCACAGCGGCTCTGTAGAGAGTATCTGGAACCGTGATGGATTTGACAATCTGGATTATCATTTACAGTTTGTCTGGCTTTAGACACTGTTTAAAATCTTTATCCTCATTTCACTGCTGGCATTTTGTCCAAGTATTTTTAGAGATGTCACCATGTTCCCAAATCTCAGCAATTATGTGTGAAGTTGTTCTCACCAATCGGAGTTGTCATAAACTTTGAAAATAATAAATTGCAATAATCCAGAGTGATTTGTTAAGTTGCCATGAACATAAATCCCGTAGTCTTTACCGCCTGTTATTATTACTGCATCACATTAATGAGGGCATATTATAGTCTAGTTAAGACTACATTCCCCGTGCCCCGCCTGTGTGCACAATAAAACCGTTTGAGTTACCACCTCATGTGTATAAGCAGCAAAGAAACGAGTGCACTTACTCCTTCCAGAGAGGTTTGGTAATTATACAGAGAGAAAGCGTTTCAGCACTTACACTTAAAGCTCATCCATCTCGTTTAAGTTTATCCTCTGGGAACTTAACCCCATCTTTAGAGTAATCAGCATTTAGATTAAAAATGTAAACACACCCTATAGATCATCTCAGAACATTTGTCAGGGAAAAGCTCAGCGTTCTGCCAATTGGGTCTCTGAGGCCACTTTACACTGGAGCGGACTGATGAATGAGTGATGAGACGTGGCTGTTTTGTTTCTTCCCGTGTTTCCACGTACCTGAGAAGAAAGCGCATACAGTGCAGCAGCTTTAAAGGATGCTCGTCAACAAAAATGACTTTAATGAACAGCTAGGCGGCTCATACATTTCCACGAACGCAATATTGTTTTCCTCAGAGACGAAACTGACAGAAAACATCCAAAAATGCATTTTAGACGACAATAATTGCAGCTGACTTACTGAGAAACGAGCTGTTTATCTGGATAAAATCTACCAAAATCTAGATTTATTCCAAGTTTCAGTTGCCCAAATAACAAACCTGGCTCCCATCATGAAGGTCAGGAGATGTGGTGCATCTGAATAAATGCATATCTTTTTAATGTAGCATGCTTTATAGTGGCTGGAAAGGTGTTTAACCTACACCAGGGGTGGGCAATCCTGGTCCTCGAGGGCCACAATCCTGCATGTTCCCTCTTCCAAGACACCTGATTCACATGATCAGGATCATTATCAGGCTTCTGCAGAACTTGATGATGAGCTGATCATTTGAATCAGGTGTGTTGGAAGAGGGAAACATCTAAAACATGCAGGATTGTGGCCCTCGAGGACCAGGATTGCCCACCCCGACCTACACTGTATGAAAGTATTCCTCACCATTATTCATGCATTTACAATGGCTTCAGCTTCAACACTGTCTCTTCTGCAGATTTGGGCTTAAACTCAGTCTGATTGGTCAATAGCGTAACCTTTGCAGGATGACTTACGCTTCATCTGACGGCGTAATGCCAGGCATGCAGCTACTAATTTAGGTGTTATTTCTTTATTTTGACTACATTATTGTTGAATAAAACCAAAGACAGAGCCACGAACGTGTTCAACTAAAAACAAAACAGCTTCAGAGTGTTGTTACCTGCGATGCTTGTCCTACCTTAAAGGAGTTTCCACACATGCTGAGCCCTTGCCGGCTGCTTTTTCTTTATTCTGAGGTCCGACTAATCCCAAACAATCTCAACTGGGTGTAGGTCAGGTGACTGTGGACAGCAGGTCATCTGATGCAGCACTTCATCACTCTGCTTCTTAGTCAAACAGGCCCTACAGAGCCTGAGGGGGCGTTTGGGGTCAGAGTGTTGAAAAGCAAATGATGGCCCCGCTAAGCACAAACCAGCCTTTGAATTCCGAATAAATCTTCAACAGTGTCGGCGGGAAAGTGCCCACATACTACCATACTGTCATAACGGTGGTTAGCGCAGTGGTAGAAGCGATGAACGCTACAGTCACATGAAACAATCGAAAAAGACATTTCTCAGCTTACTCTGGACAAATCACATCTGGCTGATTACCATTCCTGGTGATGACCTAATGAAGCTGCAAAGCTGTGAACAAACTGTGGCTACTTTGGGGAATCCAAAATACAAAACACGCAAAGGGTGATCAAAAAGTTCTGGGACCGTTTGTGGAGCACAGAGCAGGTAACTTGAACTAGTAGCTGTCAGGGAGACAGGAGACCACATGACTTCAGTGCAGGATTCATGCCACACATGTGTTTGTGAACACTGGTAAGTGCGCAGTGGATCGGTGGTTAGCACCGCTGCCTCACAGATCCCCGGTTCATGTCATGGTTAGGACAGCCGGGATCTTTCTGTGTGGAGTTTGCATGTGCTTACCGTGCAGCGTGGGTTCTCTTTGGGTTCTCCAGCTTCCTCCCACAGTCCAAAAACATCCATCCATCCATCATCGATACACCGCTTAATCCTCACTAGGGTTGCAATTAACCTCAACATGTTTCTGGAGTGTGGATGGAAGCTGGAGAACCCAGAGAGAACCCACGCTGCACGGGGAGAACATGGAGACTCCACGCAGAAAGATCCCAGGTGTTCTCACCGGGAAGCTAACCACCAAACCACCTCGCAGCACAGTCCAAAAACATGCTGAGGTTAATTGGTGATTCTAAATTGTCCGTAGGTGTGAATGTGAGTGTGTTTGGTTGTCTGTCTCTAAGTGGTGTATAGATAATGGATGGATGGATGGATGGATGGATGGATGGATGGATGGATGGATGGATGGATGGTAGGTGCGTGTTTGCGATTTCTCCGCAAACTCCAAAATGCAGCAGAGAAGAAGTTTGAATTCTGTGTCAGTAAGAGAAGAGCCAACTGTTACGATCATCACTGGTGACCAAAGGTGGATACGCAGCTACCACGAAGAGAAGAACCAGTACTTGTCACAGTGGAACAATTTGCAGTTTCCATAACAGGACAAGGTGAATCAGGTCAGGAGCGCACCAGGAGCATACGTTTACAAGCTTGTGTACTGTGAATCCGTCCCCCTGGGTCAAACTGTCGATCCTGAGGCGTCTGAGGGAAAACATTTGGCTCAAATGACTCCAACCGGTGATGGTGTGATGGCGTGTGGATGCTCCAATTGTGCTATGGCCACAGCGCGCTGCTCACATACAGGGTTTCTGGCCTCTTTCCCAAAATGAAATTAAAGCTAAAGGGTCGCCGTTTTGACACAGTTTATGAGATTCGGCGCTCACGGCAGATGCTGCATGACATGTTTACATAACAGGACTTCCAGGGAGCTTTAAAAGTGTTGCAGAAGTGCTGGGAGCGCTGTATCGCACCAACAGGAGACAAGTTCAGCGGCGATGGCAGCCAAATTTAAATCAGGTATGGGCTTCAGTTTCAGTCTGTGTCTGTGCTTTTTTTAAAAGTTCTTAATTGCATGTGTTATTTGATAATTCGTGGCACAAAACTCAAACAATGCAGAGAAAAAAGGAAACTAAGTATAAACAGAAAATCCCCTGAATGACTAAGCGTTGCCAAACTTTTGACGAGTGCTGTATATTTAAGGAAAGCCTTTGTGGTTTGGTTCCATATCAGTTACTGCAGTCAAGTGAAGGGCAGACAAAAGCTTGTGTCTGCAGATACAGTATTGCTCATTTCTGTCAAACAATAATATTCTAGATAATCCCTTGAGATCAGAATACGTAAAGACGACTTGGATAATGCACCGACATACTGCCTGCACTCCACGTGGAAATGCCTCGCTATAAGGAGCTCGGTTTGATCTCTTGTTTGTTGGAAGATAAAGGATGTGGGTACCACTGGACAAGGGTCATCGGGTGGCCTTTCAGGCTGCAGCTGCCATATTTATTTTACAGGGAATGAGAGGGGAAAAAAAACAAACAGAAATTAGTCCGAGCAAACAGACAACAGACGGGAGAAACCTTGAGAAAGTAAAACAACAGAGAATGAAAAAGCCAATAACGGTTATGTGAAAATAACATGAGGACGCCAGGGGCCAGATATACAGCGACTGTGGATAAAAGTCACACAGCTTTGCTCACAGTGGATATTAACGGTCGAGCCACTTGTCTGGGCCGCACACTCATCACAATCTCATCCTCCATCTCAGAGGTGGTCAGAGGAAGTTACAGTGCATTCATTCACACCATTAACTTTGAAGTATATTCTCAATTAAAATGTGCTCATCATCAATAAGCTGCAACACACAGCCAGGTACAAAAAAACACAGCAAAAGAAATTGTTAAAAAAAACCTCTATTAATCAGTCTGTGAGGTCGAGTCCTCTCAGCGTCCATATTACAGCCCTTTGGAAACACGACATACATTTGAAATGAACTGACTTCCCTGCAGGTACAGCACTGTGCAAACGTTTTAGGCACTTTAGATGCTTCACAAAAACACATTACTCACCAGTTATACGTTAGAGTAACACAGTATGAGACCCTTTTCCAGATTTAAATTTAAAAACATACACAGTTTAACAATTACAGCAACGATTCAATAAGCAGGCTGAACCATTAACTGAGCAGAAGGAATAAATGTGAGCTTGTTGAAGACGTGAAAGTTTCAAACGGAGCCGAGTGCGCACGAAAACACTGGGCTGCACAAAACTGACAGCTGGTGCTCTAACAGAGGGCGATGCCTTTCACCAAAGGGCTGCAGAGAAGGACTGGTTTGGTTCTGGTTCTGCATTTCTACAAATGGGAGTTGGCGATTTGGTGTGAGCCAAGAAGTACAAGGAGACGCTTATCCATCACACAACACCATCGGGGAGGCATCGGATCAGTCCTGCACGCTCTGGCAGAATGACGACATCATGGATGGGCTCACATGAAGAGAAGCTGATGACAGTCCGAATCCACACATGAACTGTGGAGAGTTCTCAGAAATGATTTTCTAGTGCCTGGAAAATGTGTGCACAGAAAAAGAACTGATCTTGTTTGAAGGGCTGATTTGATTTTGGTCTTTTCTGTTTCGGTTAATTGTGAGCATCTTTACAGCATCACCTAAATCTTTTGCACAGTACTCTGGTTATTAGAAAGACTATGTTTCACTCAGAACAGCAAAAAAATACTCGTCAAACAACTGGATCATCCCCAAAACAGCGATTCAGCTAGAGAGATAAAACGTTAAAATCAGAAGATATTCAAGTAAAATGCTTTGGTGAACAAATCCTCACTTCAGTCGTCTTGTTTCATTTTGAACATGTTTCAAGAAGCTCAGGTTACTTTCAAGTGGATTGTTTTCAGTCATAAAAAAGTGATTTTAAAAAGGATGATTCAGAGAATAAAGGACGGGTCTGATGGTATAACACGTGTTTTAACAAATCAAATGAAAAGATCAAAACCCATCCTGGAAACAAGTCCCGTCTGTGTAGCTTAAGTCGGACGTTGCACATTTCTTTGTAATGTAAACCTCTTTTGTTGTTCAGTTACTAAAAAGGGAAAGAACCCGTTTACACCGGGTTACAGGAACCACAAACCGTCACAAGAGCGACGAATGTGGTTTGATCTCCAACAAACACGCCGTTCACTCAAAGTAAAAAGAGCTGGTTTAGGAATTGATTTGAGTAAACAAATATTCTCTTAAAATATTCTCTTCAACATCTTCTGTAGGAAAAATTGTGCTTCCAGGCTAAAGAAGTCTGTTGTTTCTATCTTTTCATGAGATTTGTAAACATACAGCAGCCAGTTTCTACTTCCCACCTTCCTTTATTCCCTCCTCCTCAGCTAACACCCTGAACGTTCACTCCTCTCCTCCGACCACACCCCACCACTCCTGAGCGGGCGCCTCGGGGCTCTTCTGGTCAGAGTGTCCACGAAGCTGCTCATCTCCTCCTTCCCGCCGTTCACCGGTCTGCTCGCAGTCCGGCTCTTTAAACGAGCTTCCCCTGGAGCTTCCCCCTCCGCAGCTTCGATTCCCTTTATCTTGGACGGGCACCGAGCGGACCGAGGACGCCGCCAGTGACGTCTCTCTGCTGTCTGACAGGAGAACCCCGCTCCCTGAGCTGTACTCGCTGTTCGAGTCTGCACCTAGAGCAGAGATACAACAAAGGGAGGGCAGGGACAGATGGTGAGAGGACAATATAAACAAACACCACATGAGAGAAGCGAGACTGCCCGAAAATCCAGAGCTGGAACTCCACCAGAATCTGCATGATGGCATTTCAGCTGTACTGTGATTTCGGTCCAGAAAGGCTATTATATCTTTCACACGTTTGCTGTGAATGATTTGGAAGTCATATGCAAACAGAAACAATATCAGAATATCGTTCTAGAAAAATAAAATGCTTTCTCTGTATCAGGCTTCATACAACATGACCAAATGGGTTCTTATATTGAAACATAGGCTGCAGATTAGTTTTCTTTCCAATCACGCGGTGCATCCTTGCTTTCAATATTGTTTTCACATATAAAGCTGATTTACTGTGGTATCCTCTCAAATATATAATCCAAACATCGTGCATAAGACTGCTGCAGCATCTTGCACATCCATTTCACTCTGGTGTGATTAACTCATCCTGACTGACTAACTTACATATCGTCCCTTCCTTTTTGACAGAGAATCCGTAGCACATGTTGCCTGTCACACATTTCTCTGGCTGTTAATGAACTATGAGATACCAGCTACGACACCTTGCGCTGCGACTGAAACTCAAAATAGGCACAGAAGTGTTGTTAATTAGAAACGCCGGCGAGCTAAAGGTCTTCTGCTCTTTAATTGGATGGGATCATAGAAGCAGCCCGACCACTTGACTCCTCGGTGTTTGTGAATTTGCTCCTTGCTGCTTAATAAGATCAATTTCATACCTATGTGTGCCAGTCTGTTGACCTTTTGTCTCGGCGTGGCTATGAGTGTTTCCACGCCACACTCCTCTCGAATCAATATCTGCTAACACTGAGCCGGCCTGTCATTAACAGCAGACCTGATGATGACACACACAAATGCCAAAAACTAACATTTAATAAGAAACGGAGGAGCGCGGCAGCCAGAGAGAGGCCAGCTGTCGCATTTAAGGTTACAAAGATGGCAAAAGCTTAAATCTCAGATGTAGCTGAGCTTTGTGCACCGAACACATTGACTGGCTGGTGTAAAATAAATAAATAAATAAATAAAAATAAAGGGGGAAAAAAGCATTGCAATTGCAGAGCAAAGTGTAAAGTAGGAAGACAGGAATATACATATATATGTGTGTGTGTGTATGCATATATATATATTTAAATTTGATTGCTTATTTGTTTATTGTTCACAAATAAATAAAATGAAAAAAATATATGAAAAAAAAATAAATTAAAAAGGGAAAAGAAAAAGAAAAGAAATGTTTTTTTTAATTCTTATTTTATTTATTTGTCTTTATATTTCTACTTTTGTTAGCCTTTTCTTTTATGGATTCATTTCTGATTAATATTGCTTAAATTGCCACATTATTTATTTACTATTTTATTTACTCTTCTTTTTATTTCCACTTTAATTTATTATTCTTTTATTGATTTATTTTTGTGATTTGGCACTCTCACTGCTAAATAGTGGACATCACAATCACATTGGACAAACCAGATGTTTTAGCTCGTGTGCTAATTCGCAACACAGGAAGTCCACAGGAAGCTTTTAAAATGATAAAAAATAATAAAAGCAATAGGAAAAGTAGAAAAGAGAGATAAACCCCCCCCCCCCCCCCCACAGTGTACAACAACATTAAAAAAGAGAGGCAGTTTAATAGATTAAATACACATGTAAACTACAAAACAAAGGCAGCACGGTCCAGCAATCAACCAGTTAAAGCTACCGTAAATTCTGGACTATGAGTGCACCTGAATATAAGCCGCACCCACTGACTTTAAAAAGAAAACTGGTTTTGTACATATACAGGCCGCACTTGTCTATAAGCTGCAGCTGTCCACGCTGTAACATGAGATATTTACACAGAGAGATTTCTTAAACCTTTAACTAAATACGTACCGGTAACATACACAAATACGTACATTTTTTTTTCCGAACAGCGGCTGAATTACTTCATCACACATATCCTCAGTCTCTCTTTCATTGTTGCTTGCAACGTCACTTTAGTCTTGAGGCGAATTCGTAAAAATCCAGCCGCATCATTGTTTAAGCCGCAGTGTTCAAAAAGTGTGAAAAAAATAGCGGCTTATAGTCTGGACATTACGGTATTCAAAATTTAAATTAACAATCTATTGATTAGCTGTCAATTCCTAATTAACAAGTTTAATGCATCTCAAAATTTGCTTCATGTTGCATTAAAGTAAATCCTGGCTTTACTCGAAGAAAAAAAAACAAAAACGTCATCCATACATTCAGAGGCTAAAGCAAAAACAAATACAGTGAGACTCAGTCAGTAACTCCGACAGGCTCTTAAGACACCAAAGAGCAAAGCCCATCGCTCATTAAACTTCAAAGGTAGAAAACAGCTTTACGCCACAGAGACATGTTGAATATCACACTGTGAGCTCAAGTTAAGAGGCTTCCAGCACGACCAGCAAAAGACAAAAACGGGAAATGGTTAAATTGCAGCGTTCAGCCGGTACAGAATAATAATCGCCTTAGAAAGAAGCCAGACTGATGGTTTATAAGAGGTTCTGTATGTTCAAGTATTATGGTTGAAACAAAAGCTCTTGTTGTTGTGTCACACACGTCTAAAACATGATATTAGAAAAGGTGAGACACAGAAAATTAATGCTGACAGAGAAAATGAGACTGCGTCGAGCACATGCTGGAGTTTGAACGAGGGGTGAATCATGGGAGTTTAAATTAATTGCAATGTAAGCTCCATGGCTGATTGTGTGATAAATTATTCATTCCTGACGCTGCACACAATCGACAATTTCCACAGATTTCAGTGTAAGAGAAGTGGTACAGATGAAAAGAGATGCAAGACAGCGTATCATTCAGCATAGAACGAAATCCTTTTCATCTTTATAAAAATACATCTAAAATTCATATATTAAAAAAAACAAGCAAATCTGGATTTAGCCACAAGCTTTAGGTGATTAATTTAAACCCACCTCATATGCATGTGATTGATGAAGGGAGGAGAGAAATTAAATAAAACATTAAAATTATGCATAATGACATCTGAACGGTTTGGTTTGCAGGTTGAGGCCCTGAGGCGAGTCGCAAAACTGAGTCAGTCAGTGGGCAAGAAAAACCCCTTTTAAACAGGAAGACACACATTAGGAGTGATGTCTTCATTTCTAAGGTAGGATTTCATTGGTGAGGTTTAGTGGTAACTTCAGGCATTAGTCCACATCCACATTACAGCTGATCTATTATTAGGTTGAGACAGGCGAGTGTGAGTGAGTTAAATGTGTTTAAACTCACTGGACAGAAGGATAATTATTGTAATCAGGCCTGAAACCCACACACAGGAGCAGGACACATGAAAGTGTCACAATCAGAGCTGCAGACTTGAGACATGTCAGAACGACTTGATGTGCAAAAACATTCAGCTGATGACGTGAAATGAACCGAAACTGACAATCTAATCACCAGTTTTGAGTTCACAGCAGTTATAAACGTTGAGCTCCGAAATGTGGTCGGATGACTATTAAAGCTTCATTTATTCTCCTGCTTTAAAGGTTGTAAAAGGTACTTATCCATCATCAGTTATAGCCTCTCTTTAAAGCAACCACACTCTGTTGGCATATAACAGTAATTCAGCGAGGTTTGTGCAATTAAGTGTCACTAATCCAGAGGTGCTAGTTAGTTAAACCAATTATTAGTATAGTCACGACTCAATAATCTGACCCTTAACAATCCTAAACCTGCTATCTGACAGGTTTTTAGGAAAAACAGAACCCTTTAAAAACAGCCTTAACATAGCGACAGCCTTGGATTCTGACTCCAACATGACATTTTATGTCACCAATCAGGATAACGGCGTATTATCTGACTGAACAATCCCACAGATTGGCTACGTTCACACTGCAGGACTTAATGCTACATTCGGATGTTTTTGTGTAATCGTTTTTTTTTTTTTGCAAGTTCGTTCACATTTCCAGTTAAATGCGACTTGTATGTGATGCTGCTACCTGTAAATAGTCTTTATGCACCTTAGTTTCTGTCTCTTTTTTATTCCCTTGTATCTATTTATATTATTGCTTCATTTTTTGTTTGTCTGTTTTTATACATTTAAAAAAAAAAAAAAATAGTTTTATTATTATGTATATGGGAATGTGCAAACGAGACAATTTCATTCATCCAGTGCTAAACTGCTGTTTTCATGCTGTGCATATGACAATAAATGTCTATCTATCTATCTATCTATCTATCTATCTATCTGTCTATCTGTCTATCTGTCTATCTGTCTGTCTATCTGTCTGTCTATCTGTCTATCTGTCTATCTATCTATTTATCTATCTATCTATCTGTCTATCTGTCTGTCTATCTATCTATCTGTCTATCTATCTATCTATCCATCTATCCATCTATCTATCTATCCATCCATCCATCCATCCATCCATCCATCCATCCATCCGCTGTGTGAACTTCATACGACCCAAAAGTGTCCCGCATGCGCAGAAGAGGACACGACGACGTCACACACAGTGAGCGTGCTCAGTGTTTACGGAAGTAAACATGGATGGTAACGGTGGAGCGTATCTGCCACTCCCCCACCACCACCACCGATGGTGGAAACAGAAGTGTGACCGCTAACTAAACTAGCATCAGCAGCCAAGTACTGACTGTGTGTTCGGCCACTTCCACCCCGTCAGAGCGCTGCCCCGGGGTAGAAGTGTCCCCCGACCGCGCCGAATATTCTGATATTCATCATTAATTGGGCCTGAATATCCAAATAGCAGAAAGTGCTATTGGGACCAGCCCTACTAGTTATTATAACAACTATGAACGATAATTAACAACAAATGAGCCTTCAAGCATCAAGCCCTCCTTGTATCTCAACCTCTTGACAATCCGTCAGCCTTGCTATCCGACATTAAAGAAGGTTTTACATTCAGTAATACGACTGTATTTCATAAACAGTCGATGCCGACCAACTGTTGTGTCTAAGATGCGGCACAGAACCCTGCCAGTTGCTGGAGCTGCAGGAGGAAAGAGGAAAAGATGTCATCTCGTGAAAACCAGCGTAGTTTGGCAGCATTTTCATCTAGAAAATGAAAACATGGCTGTACGTAGGCCGTGCCAGAACAAACTGGCATATAACCGCTCGACCGGAGCAAGGCGTAACCGCGTACAGCACAGGCGTGTGGGCGGTAAACTGCAGAGAAAGAAGGCTGCTGGTGTTCACATGTTAGCCACACTCAGCACACCAATATGGCCTGATGTACCTGTGACAGTGTGATCCCACTCAGTCTGAATGCAGCTCATAATGGCAATTATATGCTTTCACTGGGAAATTAGTCGCTAGGAACATGCCTAAATTTAACTTGGCAGACAATGGGAGTCGTTGGTCTGTGATCACTGTGTTTTAACACGTTTACTCTGAACCTATGTGTCAAAACAGGGAAGTCACACAATATGACAAACACGCTAACCAGTCGAGGCAGCAGTCGACTAGCAACTCCTGCAAGATGTTTTACTCAATGGAGTCTGGTGGCTTTAAGGAGAGCAGAGAGTCAGATTCCTTGTCAGACAGGGCTGTGGAAATAGTAGTTGAATATTCTAGAGCACACTCCTAAGATGGGCCTTTTATTTAGGTGGGTAATTATGTTTTGCTGCTGCCCTGTCTACAGCAGTTCATATTTTAGTTAGTGTGATGGCCACACAGAAGGTTGAAGGATCCACACACTGACAAACACCATCACCACATGTTCAGTCACTTTGAGTTACAGTCACTTACACTACACACACATACACATTATAAAGTGGTTTGTGAACACTGACAACACTGTTTTCTAGATAGAGGGCACACATTAGGGTTAGGGTTTCTTCGTATTAGTTTTAGTTGTTGCCTATATAATTAATTTGGTCTGATCAGCCAGTACATGTGTTGGCCCAGTGTCTCAGTGTGGCAGCTCCATTAGTTGTCCAGTTTTGTTAGTTTTCAGTAGAGTTATACTTTGTTGATCTCTTTTAAAGGGCCCTACAACTCTGATTTCAGTACTTTCAGTTGTTTTTTTGGGAAAAATGTATTTCTTGTTGGAGAAAACAAATGTGTCTTTTGTGAACTATAAACCTGTGTTTCTGTGCTTTGACTGCTTGGTCCACGACAGTAAATGGTAAATGGGCTTCACTTATGTGGTGCTTTTCGGCCGTGGCTCAGGTGGTAGAGCGAGTCGGTCAATGATCGGAGGTTCGATTCCGCCCTGTAACCTGTGTCGTGGTCGTTGTGTCCTTGGGCAAGACACTTCACCCACCTTGCCTGGTGTGAATGCGTATTAATTTACACACCAATGGCAGCAGAGCTGTCATGAAAGCTGCTCGTCTGCCATCAGAAGCAGCTTGAGGTCTTGCCCAAGGACACTTTGGCATGTTGAGATCGAAACCTTAGCAATGAACCTGCTCTTCCACCTGAGCCACAGCTGCCCCTGGATAGTCCACATCTACTGTAGATAACACGCTGACTATAGATAAACACCTTATTCGACCCAATTTAAAAGAAAATAAACAATCCATTTAGAGATAATGCTGCACCTACAGCAGCTATGTGCATCAGCTGCCAAGCTACACTGCAGCTGGTGTGCGTCTCCACAAAAATACTCTTACACGCCGGATCTATAGGAGCCGTGGAGATAACACTTGGGGGACTGCGTGAACTGTGAGTGACTGCTAGTGTTTCCTCCTTCAAGTTTCTGATGCTGCAAGAGCCTGCTGAGAGCGAAGACGCTTTGAACGTTGTTTGCACGTTTTAAAAAGAGTCTTTTCTTCTTCTTTTCAGCACATCTAGCGAAACCATTTTCACCGCAACCCTTCACATCCATCACAGGAAACAACATAATGTAAATATGGCATATATCACGAAGCAGGTAGAAGGATGTGAGGGTGGGGGGGAGAAAGTTAAAGCATTACGTAGCCCTGTCACATCCGGTGTTGTGGTGGAGAGTTCAGCTGTAAATATCCGTGACACGACTCCCATCGGACTTGCCCTCATAGACTTCGGCTTCGAGTGGAGACGTGCTTTGATAAGACTTGAGGCTTGACTTGAAATTGCCCAGAAAGTCTTAAAAGCAGCCAACAAACTA
Organism: Stegastes partitus; assembly: GCF_000690725.1. Lineage (NCBI taxonomy): Eukaryota > Metazoa > Chordata > Actinopteri > Pomacentridae > Stegastes > Stegastes partitus. The sequence continues at coordinate 1,498,901 of NW_007577741.1, forward strand.
GTTTCATGGACAAAAAGCGACTTTGTGAGCTATGTCAGAGAGTGATGGGGCGATTTGCGGCCTGCTGTCTGACAGAGTGAGGAGCCATGAGTGCAGAAGCTGGAGGTTGATCAGGTCACGGAGACGGGATCGGTGCGGGGGTGTGGAGCGTCGTGGACGGCTGAGAGGAGGGGAGGGGATCAATGGGCCACAGAAGTCTCCAGTGGCCTGAATGCTCCACTGACCTGGCTGAGTTGATCCCGGTGTGACAGGAGCATCGCTATCTGTCACATTATCATTCACAGCCACAGAGCTGAGCGCCACTTCCACTCTGCTCTGCACCCACGGCACACACAGGATTCGTTCACACCGCTCAGCTTTTCTCTGCTTTGTAAAGTTTGTAAATCTGAGCTTTTGAGGGAAAGAGTTTTGACACTGGGAGTCGGTAGAGAAAAGAATCTAACCGACAGATTACAGTCACAAGTAATAGTTGTGGCACCTGTTGCAGTGACTGAGTGGCCTCTTCACTTCAGCGCACTTCATTCCTAATTAAAATCAGATAATTGACGAACTGCACTCCATCTCCACTGCAAAGGCAACAATTGCAAAGTAATTGCAATGAGAAGTATTATTTATTTGTTTGTAAAGTGCATTTATATTAAAAAATAAATAAACGACAGTGAGGATGCCACATTAGCTCTAATTGAAAAGATTGAGTTTGTGGCAGCGACTCTCAAACCATCCCTGAGGAGGTTTTAAACATGTAAAACAAAAACAGGCTCTGAACATATTTTTTTTTTTTTTTTGAAAGCAGATTTTCCAAAATAAGCACTTCAAACATCAGATTTGAATGTGGACACAGCAGCGGATTGAATTAATCACTGTACACCAGACTGTTTCTGTACTTTCTGAGCATGTTGGACATTTCAGATTTGGTTAGCAGAAATAATTAAAACAACGTCTTATGTACAAAATAAAAGATTGCGTTTATTTTTTCCCCCTAATAATCCATGAAGTATTCAGTTGATTAAATGACAGAAGACATGAAAAAGGCTGTCGCAAGCTCCCAGAGTTGACTTGTTCTGTCTGACCAACAGTCCGAAGCTCAAAGTTTACTAAATCTAAGTAGGAATCATCACATTGGAGGAGCTGAACCCAGTGTAATTTTTGCATTATAAATGATTAGATCAATAATTCATCCTCGGCCAGCCCATCTAATAATTACTTTAGCTGTATTTAAACACAACATGCTATCTACTACATGTTTAATAATTAATCATGGTTATTTTTTACTGTTATTGGTTCATTTTCAGCAGAGCTATGACGAATTAATCATAAAGTCTGTTGAACTGGACTGAACAGCCACCAAGCTGCTATGAAGCCGTTATCATCAGCTCCACAATCCACGTCGACTAAACTCGCTCCATCTACCTCTTCACGAGCATTTTATGTCCCTGGAGGATAAATTACTGTCAAGCAGATTTGCGTTTGTGCGTCTTTCTACAGCGAGAGCAGGATTTCCATATGGCGTCCGTATAGCTGCTGCGGACAGCCCCGCGGTGAGTGGCAGCACACTTCCACCAGAGGCTGTTGTTTCTGGGCTTTTCATTAACACCTAAGAAGGTGTCAATCACAGTTTGCTTCTGTGGTCCTGCTCATAAACAAAACAGCAGTTACAAAAAAAAACACAAGGTCCAAATCCCCTGAGTCCCACCGACGACCACGCCGGAACCCAGAAGCCACAACACAGGTGACTTAACATGTCGCTCTAATGGCCGTCAGAAAGTAAAGCTGACTGAGGAGTCCCCCAACTTTCCTCTTTAAAGAGATCTCACTGACTTATTACACACAGTTTTAAAGCTAATTTCACTTCTCTGAAATTCATCTGAGCAGTTATTGAAAATGAATAATGGTGCGCTTATCAATATTAATTAAAAGTGAGTGAATGACTAATGTGATTAACTCAAAGAGATCCTGTGACTCTGCAGTTCCCCTCGGCTCACGTTCACTGTGACTAGTAACCTGGTAAACATAGTGGATGATTTAGCAGCTAAACAGCCTGATATTTTCCCCCATGAATATTGTTAACGTTGCCAAAGCTGAGAGCATTACGCTGGCCACAGAGCTGCACCGCCACCAGATATGCAGTGCGTCTTGTATTCTATGGAAGTGCTCGGCTGCAGTGGTGGCCTCGTGCTGCCTTTCAGCGTTTTGGCTGTTATTTCCTGGGACACTGAGGCTGGTGGCTCGATTGAGCCGAGTTGTAAACAAACTATGGGCGTAAAGAGTCACTTGGTTAGAACGAAATGAGTATTCTGATCTGACAAAGACAATTAAAAACTATAAAACATATTGACTATTCCTTCGTTGCTAGTCAATACAGTCGCGACTCGATAATCCGACACTAAATGTAAAACCTTACAAGGAGGGCTTGATGCTTGAAGGCTCATTTGTCATTATTCATTGTTCATAGTTGTTACAATAACTAGTAGGGCTGGTCAAATAGCACTTTCTGGTCTCTGGATATTTGAGCCCAATTAATGATGAATATTAGAATATTCAGTGAGGTCGGGGGACACTTCCACCCCGGGGGGAGTGCTCTGACGGGGTGGAAGTGCCCGGAAATCACAGGCAGTACTTGGCTGCTGATGCTAGTTTAGTTAGCGCTCACACTTCTGTTTCCACCATCGGCGGCGGCGGGGGAGTGGCAGATACGCTCCACCGTTA
>NW_007577741.1:1501690-1522758 GCF_000690725.1 Stegastes partitus
GTAAAGAGTCACTTGGTTAGAACGAAATGAGTATTCCGATCTGACAAAGACAGTTAAAAACTATAAAACATATTGACCATTCCTTTGTTGCTCGTCAATACAGTCGCGACTCGATAATCCGACACTAAATGTAAAACCTTACAAGGAGGGCTTGATGCTGGAAGGCTCATTTGTTGTTAATATTCATTGTTCATAGTTGTTATAATAACTAGTAGGGCTGGTCAAATAGCACTTCTGCTCTCTGGATATTTGGGCCCAATTAATGATGAATATCTGAATATTCAGTGAGGTCGGGGGACACTTCCACCCCGGGGCAGCACTCTGACGGGGTGGAAGTGGCCGGAACACACAGGCAGTACTTGGTTGCTGATGCTAGTTTAGTTAGTGGTCACACTTCTGTTTCCACCATCGGTGGTGGTGGGGGAGTGGCAGTTACGCTCCATCGTTACCATCCGTGTTTACTTCCACTGAGCTCGCTCGCTGCGTGTGACGTCATCGTGTCCTCTTCTGCGCATGCGGGACACTTTTGGGTCGTATGAAGTTCACACAGCAGATCACATACAAGTTGCATTTAACTGCAAATGTGAATGTGAACGAACTCGTAAAAAAAATCTGAATTCACCAAAAAAATCCCAATTGAGCATTAAGTCCTGCAGTGTGAACGTAGCCAATCTGTGGGATTGTTCAGTCAGATAATACGCCGTCATCCTGATTGGTGACATAAAATGTCGGAGTCAGAATCCAAGGCTGTCGGTATGTTAAGGCTGTTTTTATGGGTTCCGTTCATTTTTCCTAAAGACCTGTTGGATAGCAAGGTTTAGGATTGTTAAGGGTCAGATTATCGAGTCACAACTGTATTTCCTCTTTACATGACACAGAAACCACAGATTTAAATCCTTTTAGTGTTCACATTGTTCACCTGTTCATGTACTATTCTTGAAATTCCGATAACATTATTTTAACGTGAATTGCACACACTGCTTATTATTGTCTATTTATTGTTAATATTGTTTATAGTCAGAATTACGTTCTATGTTTATTGTCTATATCCTGTTTATAGCTGTACTCTACTATTTTCTATTTTCTTTTGTGCTATTTTTATACTTTTTTTTCTATGTTCATTTTACACCGTGGGGCCTTGGAGTACGGCAGTTTCAGTTCTCTGTATGTTGTACATGTGGTAAAACTGACAATAAAGCTGACTGAGCTTGATTATTAAACCTAATTAATCCTAAGTAGTTTATTGATTCCTACACATCTGCAGGTACAACAAAAACATCCAACATGTGCTAATAAAGGAGGGCGTAAAGGTTCACACACCTGAGATGTNGAACGAACTCATAAACAAATCAGAATTCCTAAAAAAATCTGTCCTGCAGTGTGAATTCAGCCAATCTGTGGGATCGTTCAGTCAGATAATACGCCGCTATCCTGATTGGTGACATAAAATGTCATGTCGGAGTCAGAATCCAAGGCTGTCGCTATGTTAAGGCTGTTTTTATGGGTTCCGTTCATTTTTCCTAAAGACCTGTTGGATAGCAAGGTTTTGGATTGTTAAGGATCAGATTATCGAGTCATGACTGTATTTCCTCTTTACATGACACAGAAACCACAGATTTAAACCCTTTTAGTGTTCATATTGTTCACCTGTTCATGTATTATTCTTGAATGAGGATTTTACTTTCAGCAAAATAATCTACACGTGAAGTCTGAGCTGTAGCTGTTATCATATTGTAATCATGGTTATTTAGGGATTCTAAAAGCATCCTTTTTCCGGTAACATTATTTTAACTTGAATTGCACACACCGCTTATTATTGTCTATTTATTGTTTATAGTCAGAATTATGTTCTATGTTTATTGTCTTTATCCTGTTTATACCTGTACTCTACTTTCTTCTATTTTGCTATTTTTACACTTTTATACTTTTTTCTATGTTCATTTTGCAATTTCAGTTCTCTGTATGTTGTACATGTGGCAAAACTGACAATAAAGCTGACTCAACCTGATTATTAAACCTAATTAACCCTGAGTAGTTTATTGATTCCTACACATCTGTAAGTACAACAAAAACATCCAACATGTGCTAATAAAGGAGGGCGTAAAGGTTCACACACCTGAGATGTCCGAGTCACTGTGTGAGTCCTCTTGTTCTGAAGACCTCCTCTCTACCGGCCGGACTTCAGGTACGTAAAAGTCTCCCTGCCGAGCCAAGGGGGCCATGAACTGGATCTGACTGTCTCTGTAGATTTCAAGGAACGGGTGTGCGCACAGCCTCCTTTCCTGTGAGAGATGTCGGAAAGTTAGTAATACATCGAATCAGTGTTACCTACTTGCACAAAAAATGATAATTTGCTGATTTGCATGCCAAACTACAAATTGGCTGTAGCTTAACATGCTGAGATGAGCGCATTACTCTGTAACCCAAACTGTGCCTTTACAGTAATTGACTGCAGTCGTGTGTTTAGTAAGTGAAGCAATTTACCGAAGCACAAGATCAACTTGTTAGAACACACATCTGACTAAAGGTACGACCTCAGGACTGGGTACACAATAAGACTGTCAGCGCTAATTTAACTTTGAAGGTGCAAAGTAATTACTGTCGATGCTATAATGACGCCCATCAACACTTGTTAACATATGCTTTTATATATATACACACACACACACACACACACACAAGTACAAGTAATGTACAGAGGAACATCACAGTAGGACGCAAGCCCTGACATGCACACAATCCCTCACGTCTGCGTCCGGTCAATCACGAGTATAAAAGCTTGGGTTTGGTATGTGGGAACCTCACTGCTCCATCCTTGAACTGAAATAAACCCTTTTCTTCCGCACATGCAACACATTTTAGATCCCTACAATCTTGAACGTTCAGCCTCCACATTTCGCGCCGCCTTTGTCCGTCCTCCCGTACACGCCTCACTCCTTCAGAAGTCTCACATGACAAAGACCACTCCACTTCTCGGCACTCATTAACCTTTCATACGCCATGTTTTTGTTATTCCGCTCATGCACGGCCGCCGTCTGTTACTTTCACCCGTTTGGCAAATGTTAAACGTCGAGCAACACCAGAAACGCATTACGGCTACAGTGCGATGTCTTAATATCGTTGAATATTTACAGATGAAGACGATAAAATGTAATTCGACCATTTAACTGTGGTTTGACCTTTACCATTTAACAATTATTTAAGACAGTGTAATCGCACGGCATCATAGTGGCAAAGACTTGGGCTTTACATTAGCATTTCAGACTATAAATCATTCCCCACAATATGGCAAATTCATGGCGCGTCTCCAACAGTCGAAGCCACTCATGATTACGATTGTTTCTTGACAGTTCCTGGGAGTACAGAGTCCCCTCGCTGATGTTCCGGATTCAAACGGAGAGGAAGCAGTGACAGGTAGCTACTGTTCAGTGGATGAACGTCACACATGTCTGATAAACGGGCTCGTCGACCGAACAGACACACGCAAGATGGATTCTTTAGAGGAGAGAGCTGACTGCTTTTCAGACTCCATCCTATCATCTCTCTCACCATCTGTCTCAACCCAATTATGACAGCAGCGACGCTCCTCTCGCTGGCTGTCTGCAGAAACAACATTGTCAGTTTCAGAGATTTCAGCAACATCAATTATTGGTGCTAGGTTTTTTTTTTTTTTTTCTCCTTCAGAAACATCTGTGTATCCTCGCTGGCTTGACTCGACAGCACGGAGTCGGACATAATACATATTGATGTGTACAGATGAACGCCGACGTGCGCGCACAAGTGTAATTGTGCTTTTCAAAGCCTATCAATAAATTGTTAAAAAGAAGTATAGTGCAGATACAGCTAAATTCTAGTTTGTTTTTTTATTTACAGAGGATGGATCCAATGGATGCACATGGAACGGTGAAGGATCGACAAGTAGCTCACAAAACCTGCACATATGATGCAGCAAGTAAAAGTAGAGCCAGCAGTCTAATGGCACACTTAAAAGATCCAAGCACAAAAGCATTATGTACCCAGGAAGAAGAGCAAGGGTGGATTATGAAGGCGCTGCATTTATCCCTACAAGAAAATAGCAGAAACACCCAACTAAAAGTGAATATAAAGGATCAGACTCTTTTCTTGTTTCACACCTTTCATAATAATCTCAGGGCTTTCATTCTGCGGGATGGAGAAAGTGAACATCTATTTGAGTCGCAACATCCTGTAACGAATTAGTCACCCTTAGATTCGATGATTGAGAAGGCAGCAACAAGTTTGGACTTGCTTTGCAGTGTTTATGGGGTCTTGAACTATGACTAATGTCACTGGTGTATTATTATTTATAAAACAAAAAGCAGAGACGTCATTAAGACATTTGGCTGCATAGACAATAACGAGTCCTTTAAGATGACGAAAGATCCTTCAGCTTAAAAACAAATCTGAAAAACATGACTGGAGGTGGAAAAATTAAGGTTAAATTCTTGCTAAATAAATACTCTCGTCTCTGCAACAATACACTAAGCTGAAAAACCACATTCCCTGCTACTGATTTTTTGATTGATGCAGGCGGTGACGTGCTGTTTGTTGTCTTATTATACTTGAAAATGAACTTCTAGTTAAAGCCGAATGACTCATCTGTGCATCGGCTTTCATAATGGATTAAGTAAAGATTCTTCGTGCCTTCTTGTCATTGCTTTTTGCCTTTAATTTAATTCCTTTCTAAACAGAGAAGGCAGAAGCTGTGCGAGCACAAATGTTCTTTTCATTAATAAAAAAAAAAAAAAAAGTGAAACCGGGTTCAACGCTCTTGACTTTTGGAGACTAACGGCGATGGTCAGACGAGTGAGCGAACCAAAACAGAATGCTGAGGGCAAAATTCATTCTGAACAGATTAATAGTCAATGAAAATGTTAATAGAAAACGAAATGTGGAGCTGTCAGCATGACCGACTGAATCCATTAAAAAGAATACAGCTTACAATATGAATGAAGATATAAACCAAGATTTAGTTTTTAGCATCCAACAACTTGACAACTGCTGCTACTGAAGGTCAAAAACAATTTATTTTATTCGCAAGTACAGTATCCATATTCAACTGAGGATATAGATCAAAATACGACCCCAAACATCACACCTCAGCTGCGTAGAAAAGCCGACTAAATGATTTCTGTACACAAAAATAACCGGCCCAGCAGCAGAGCAGACTTCGACTGTCTATCGTGTTCAATGGAGCACCCAGCTGAGCCAGAAGCATCACAACTGGGGCCTGAAACTGGGTCGCCACCAAAGCACCTGATGTGCAACTTGTACATAATGCGCTTTTTTTTTTTTGTCATAGCAGTGTTTATAGCTGGAATGATTAGTTGATTAGAAGACAGAAAAATTAATTGGCAAGAATTTTTATAGGAAACCGCTTATGTGATTTTTTTTTTTTTTAAAGCAAAAATACCAATTATTCTCTAAATCTAGCCTCCTAATTTGCTGCTCTCCTTTATCTTATGTGAAACATGATCGTGAATGGAATATCTTTCAATTTCATACCACTGGCCCAAGAATACAAGTAATTTTGAAATGGCTTTTTGTGGAATCTGTAATTGGAAAAATAGAAAAATTTGAAAGAGAGAGACACAATTGTATTCTGACATTCACAGTCAGCTAATTAACTGAGAAAAAAAAACATCATTTGCTTCAGTCCTACAGTTTTTTTTTTGTAAATATAACTCATTATGAATGTGACAGTCTACATTGGTATGTTCTGACACGACATCATGGCTTACCTTCACAGATATAACTAATTGATAGTACTGGCATGCTTTGAAATCCTTGAGTGTTAATCACTGTGAACGTGTACTGTGACACCTGAGGATACCTTTATTATTCGTGCAGCCCCGCAGAGCTTATACATGTTAGTTATAGTCACTGCGAGGCGACTAAAACAGCAACCTAACCAATCAAGTCTAACTATATAATGAGGCCATTTTCTCTGCGTCTCGCAAACAGAAGACCTGGGACAGAAGGGATGCCAATAATTAGACCAGCAGTGAAATCGCTGAGGCAAACTGATTCGCAGTAGGCCTGTGTAATTGGGTAGGGGATTGTGGGTAGTGTCCTTATTGATTTTTGTCTGATTTCCTTCATACTCCTACCCTGCAGTATCAGCACCCCTCGGCCCAGGAGAGCCTTTAAAGCAGTCCAGAGTAACAGGGTCATCATAAGGGTTTTTTTTCATATCCTCAACAGCACAGAAACGGCATTATTCCTGGACAGTCGGTAGCTATTATTTTGTTTTTCTGCCACGAAAACGGTATCACACTGTCGCATTATTAAGTGAATAGACTTGGGAAATTACAGGACGAAACAAAACATGAGCTCACCTTACCTTCATTTTAAAATTTAAAACAAACCGAGGCAGCTCTAGACATGTGTCTTTCTTCCCTTCATGAAGCCATGTGCTTGTTTTCTTGTCTCAGGAGACAATGTCACTGAAGTCCACCTTTGTTGTCTATGAATGGGAATGAAGAGTAAGTAATGGATCGTAAACGGGTAAATAAATGGGGATCATATCAATCAATTAGAGCTGCCGCAGTAATTGATAACTGCTAAATTATTCTCCAACTATATTGATAATCAATTATTTAAGGAAAAAAGATTAATTTCTTTGATTTCAGCTTCTGGAATTTGAATATTTTCTGTTTTTTTTTTACTCCTCTATCACAGTAAACTGATTATCTCTGTATTATGGACAAAACAAGACATTTGAGAAAACCACTGACTGACATTTTGCACCATTTTGATCAAGAAAATTATCTCAAGATTAATCAACAATGAAAATGATCGTCGCCGACAGGATCTCGCCTCTGCTTTTTGCAGACGACGTGGTACTGTTCATCAGACCGTGACCTTCAGCACTCACTGGAGCGGTTTGCAGCCGAGTGCAAAGCGGCAGGGATGCGGATCAGTACCTCCAAGTCCGAGGCCATGGTTCTCTGCTGGAAACCGGTGGATTGACACCTCCGGGTGGGGGGGAGTTGCTTCCTCAAAGGAGGGAGTTTAAGTATCTCGGAATCTTGTTCACGAGTGATGGGAAAATGGAGCGTGAGATGGACAGGTGGCTCGGTGTGGCGTCAGCAGTAATGTGGGCGCTGTACCAGACCGTCGTGGTGAAGAGAGAGCTGAGCCGCAAGGCAAAGCTCTCGATCTACCAGTCCATCTACGTCCCAACCCTCACCTGTGGTCACGAGCTTTGGGTCGTGACCAAAAGAACGAGATTGCGGATACAAGCGGCCGAAATCAGCTTCCTCCGCAGGGTGGCTGGGCTCAGCCTTAGAGATAGGGTGAGGAGCTCAGACATCTGGAGGGAGCTCGGAGTAGAGCCGCTGCTCCTTCGCGTCGAAAGGAGCCAGTTGAGGCGGTATGGACATCTGGTTCGAATGCCTCCGGGGAGGCTTCCTCTGGAGGTTTTCCGAACACGTCCACCTGGGAGGAGACCCCAGGGAAGACCCAGAACCTGCTGGAGGGATTATATCTCTCGGCTGGCCTGGGAACCCCTCGGGATTCCCCAGGCAGAGCTGGAAAGTGTCACCGGGGGGAGGGAGGTCTGGGACGACCTGCTCCGCCTGCTGCCCCCACGACACGACCCCGGATAAGCAGAAGACAATGGATGGATGGATGGATGGATGAAAATGATCATTATCTGCAGCCCTACTATCAGTGTCTTCCCTTTTGTTTCTAATCACAGTTACTGTCACTGTGCAAATGTTGTTTCCTTGGACAACCATTCAAAGGTGTCATGCAAGCAAAGCTTAGTGGTTGTTTTATTGACATGTTACAGGTAAATACACCTGAAAGCTGACATACACTTAGACTCTCTCCAGACCTTCAAATTCACAGCTCAAAACCTGCCTGTTTAAACTGGCATTTCCCCCTTGACCATGGTGGTGGTGGTGGTGGTTGTGGTTGTTGTTGTTGTTGTGGTGGTTGTGGTTGTTGTTGTTGCAGTTGTGGTGGCGGGTGTTGTGGTGGTTGTGGTTGTTGTGATTGTTGTTGTTGTTATTTATTATTGTTACACACTTGGGTGTATAGATAAAGTCCTTCAATCCCCATTCATTCATACACCTTCTCCTGCTGGCTGTTTGTTTGCAGCCACTCTGCAGCATGTCCCTGGATAAATGATAAAGAATAGATGGTCTACAAGAAGAAAGATATGCAACAGTCCTCTCTGTCCAAGCTCCTGCAGCCTGGGAACAACATCTGCAAATACATCACACGTACTATTGGATGAAATAAATGAAACTGCAAAGGGTGTTTTTTTCATGACTCTCGAACAAGATTCCATCAAATCCAGCACCGGCTCCTCTCCCCATTAAAATAAATAAATAAAGAATAAATTAATACATTTTGCTGCAATTTCCCTCATGAGCAGCAACACAAAGGACGAACAAAAGAAGAATACATTTCTCCCCAGTGCGGAGCTGGAAGAGCTGGTGAAGGAGGCAACACCAAAGAGCTCTTCGCCTCAAAGAAGAGATATTTTACCAGCGCGTAAAGAGGCACTTTGGGACGGCATAACAAATATAGTGAATACATTTGGGCACCAGAGTGGTGATTTCAACAAGCAAAAAGTGCTATTACTGTAGAAGGAGACTAACCAAAGTCAAGCCTGACACAAACAAAGCCGGCGCACGAACCGCCATTATCTCGCAACACACAAAGAAACAGTCTGCGCTTTTCCAAGGCGGCTCTTGATCACATCCACTTGGAATTTTCAATTTTCCCTTTTGGCTTTTTTTAAGTAAAGCCAACAGGTTCACGTCAAATTAATTCAAATAAAAAATAAACTTGTTCTGGTGAGCACAGTTCCTACACAATGATGAAATGCAGAATCTCCATTCTGACATTAGGTGCACTAAATATCGACGATAAAGTTACACTACGAGTATAATCATTTCCATTATTGATTAATCTGTCATTTACTTCTGCAGTTAATCAATGAATAGTTCAACACTTGGCGGAAGACAGCCAATAACAGCCACGCTATCCACTCTGTGAACCGGTGCTTAGGGACATCCATCCATCCATCCATTATCTATACACCGCTTAATCCTCACTAGGGTCGTGGGGGGCTGGAGCCTATCCCAGCTGACTCAGGGCTACACATAGAGACAGACAGACCCGGAGAGAACCCACGCTGCACGGGGATAACATGCAAACTCCACTCAGATAGATCCCGGGCGTCCTCACGAGGACGTGAACCGGCGACCTTCTTGCTGCGAGGCAACGGTGCTAACCACCCTGCAGCCTGCTTAGGGACAGTGGTGCTTGAAGCTAAATGCTTTCATGAAAATAAGTTCACAATGCTAATAAGCACCTATAATGTTTACCATGTTTGCCATCTTATTTGACCATATTAGCATGCCATCTTACTAATAAGAACCAAACACACAGTATAGCTCACACTGCGATTTGATTTTTAGGTATTAGTTCATAGAAATAGTAAGTAAATATTAGACAAATGGGCGGCTGTGGCTCATTTGGTAGAGCAGTTGTCCTCTGATCGCAAGGCTGGTGTTTGATCCCCCGCCCCTCCACAGTCAAAGTGTCATTGGGCAAGACGCTGAACCCGAAGTTGCTCCCAATGGCAGGCAACACGTTGCATGGCAGCTCCGTCGCCACTGGTATAAGAATGTGTATCTGCTCTCAGATGTACGTCGCTTCCGATAAAAGCGTCTGCTAAATGAAATTGTAGATTGTAGACAAATGAAAACACGCAGCAGGCGATGGACCTCCTGAACAACATTTCCTGCCTTCACATCCAACAACTTCTAAAAGAAAGCCAGACAGAGGCCGGGATGCTCCTCTCTGTTTTCCAGTCTGAGACTCTAAATCCCAAACCTCTCCACAACAGCAGACAGGCGGTCCGTCCAGCAGAAAACATGCCTCGGTTACCACAGAATCTTGGCCTTTACCAGTGATGGTGTTAATACCTCAACTGCCCTGCTCCCCAGTGTGCAGCAGTAACACAGGGAGAAACGATGAGTCATGTATCGGGCTGAGTGGGTGGAAGAAACACAGCTCATGTACAAGCACAAAGGAGTGTGAATGTAATGAAGAATGCAAATATTTTCCTTGACACAGAACACCATTGCAATTTTAGTTTCAGTATTTCTTTCACTAGGTGTGTGTGTGCCAAATGCTTTGTAAAACTCATCCTTGTAGCTTCATGATAATTACCAGTAATCCTAAATCACTGTCAGACTGGCTGCAGCTCTACAGACCAACAATGGGTTATCTGCAGTGCAGTTCACAGATGTGTTGGGAACAATACCTTACAGATAGTCCTGTGGGAATAAATCAAAACAATTAACATTTTTTTTCCCAGCATTTGACTGTCTGAAAGAAGCCCACTTTAGAGCGACTCCAAATCCCAGAGGGCATTGCACCTACTGTACCTCGGAGAGAAGGAGTGAGCCTGACGAGACAAAGACAGTGAAAAATTGATGGAGTGGCCTATGGGGAGAGAGAAAAACAGAAGAAAACAGCTGACAAATGATCACCCCGAGTACTGAGGCGGATAAAAACAGCAACCTCTGCCTTAACAATGGCCCCTTGTCTCCTGAGGAGAAAGGCGAAAGAAACTGAGCACCACTGTCAGCGGTGAAGAGGGAAGTTGATGGAAGTGGCAGATAAGGGCTTCCTACCATTTTGCTGCATTTAAATAATCTGCGAGCAGGACTGAAGAAAAATAGCAACCTTGAATCCACCACTATATTCAAAAAATCAGCATAACAAGACTCAACACAGATAGGTAGAGCAGAGGATAATAAAAGCATTTGACAAAACAGTTCAGCCAGAGTCTTTAGCCAGAAACTTTTGTGATCAAAACAACTCGTCTTCAGCTGTCACTGCCCATATGTCTCCATGTTAATGTGAGTATTAGGACTCATTAAGTCAACATATATATTCATGCATGTGCCCAGAAGCCTAGGGGTTCGGGGATCTGATATTTCTATGAGTTGGCAGGATTATATAAGCTACAGTATACTGCTGCCGTTGGAGGTTCCGTGCATCATCATGTCAGGACTTTAAAAAACTAACTGTATAATTAAGTACATGGAATTTTCAATTCTTTTATTTATGTTCCCTGTTTAAGCTAAAATGTTAGAAATAAAGCTCAAGAAAACCACAACCTACGTCTGCTAAGATTACAGATTACAGTTTGGTACGTAACTCTAAGGTTAAAGTTTTTGATACAGCAAGAAAACAAGAGAAAAATACACTGAAATAACATTTTGGTCGTATATATTTTGAAACATTCAAAAGCAAGATACCTCATCTGTAAGAGTTAAGGCATCCAAATGGTGGCAAACTGTAATTAGGAATAAACACATTATAGAAAATAAAAGACACAAGTGTTCCATTGTGAGAGCAGTACACTATCCAGTACAAATGTTTTTTCTTCGTGTTTAATGATTAAGATAAGTGCAAGATATTCATGCATAACTGAAATTAACTATTTCAGCCACAGGTGCAGTTTCAGCTGCAGTAATTCTGAGTTTATCTCTTTTTGTCAGCACTGCGGACGCATCAGTGTTGTTCTAATAAACCTGGAATGGAATCGACGACGCACCACATCGCCAAAGAAACGAGCTGACTGCAGCGCTGCCATGGAAGCGTGACAGAGAACCGAATACTGGATTCCAAGATGACGCGTGTTGTGTTTGAATGACACTTTTTTAGCAGAGCATATGGTGAAAAACAATTTTAAGCTTCTTCCAAGAGCTACCCAGATGTTCCACATACTTCTGCGATTTCAGGAGTGTTAGCGTCCTCCTGTGCTGAGCTAGAAGAGACCGTGCATGACTGTGACTCACTCCAACTGATGTCCTGTTGACAGCTGGCCTGCAACATAATAAAATAATCATACGGCTCTTCTAAACTTTCCAAATGTAATTGGACTGAATGGATCAGATTCTGACCAAACAAAGTTATTTTGAAGGTTTGGTTGCACTCGGTAAAATGTATTCAGTGTTTCAGAGCTGCTCCTGTTCCAGTGATTGTGCAGAGGGATAATCCATTTGGGGCCAGTGTGCATCACACGGTGAAACTGAAGGTTGCAGCAACGTGGTTTGGCTACAAACCGCCACGCGCTTCAGCGCTGATCCTGTCAGCTTTACACAACAACCGGTGCACCACCAAAATGTTTCTGGGTAGAACTCACACTCTGGTATTATGGTTCTGGGAGAGTTAGTGCGTAATTATAAATATAAGTAATTAGTCAGATAAATACACATACCATTAAACCTCTGCAGATTGCATTGTATATTAAATTACTTTTGCATATGGAAACGCATTGAATTTTTATGGGTTTTCTATTCTTTAGAACAGTCATCAATAAAATAGTGCAGAGGAAGAGCAGTTTGCTTTACTTACAAGGCAGACAAGGTTCGGTCTCCAGACACCAATATGCTGTGTATAAGATGGCCTTATCAGGCTACCAGTATTAAATGCACAAGTTTTATGCCTTTAGGGTAACAACACTGTTAGTTCTCAAGGATGATCAGAACTAAATTCAAGGCGTTTTTCTCGTTCCAGAGCGTAGCCTCACAAATCTCTGAATCTACTTGAAATGCACATGTACAGAATATAGCTATTAAGTTTAGTTGGCTCGAGGCATCAATGATAAACACACTGTAGAGGACACAAACTGCCTACAACTGTGTGTAAGTGTTGAGCAACGCATACGCTCTGTCTTGACTGTGCAGGATATTCAGCGGTGCTACAGAGTGTGGGGAGGAAGTGCTAATAAAAAATACCAGAGTGGAGAATTGTGTCCGTTTTCAGTCCCGTCGTCCTTTCGGGGTCATTTTGGTCATATTTGCTGAGGCATGTTTGAGCTCAGGCTGCACACGGTTCAGTGACTATGAAGACATATGCAGCAGATTTCTCTTTAATGCTTGCAGCAGAGAAAGAAATGTATCAAATAGAAGAGGAAAAAAAAAAAAACATCATTTGGTGTTCAAGCTTTTTTAGAATCGAGGAAATAAGGCATATGTTGGTGCTAAATGCTGCGCAGGCACAACGAACTCAGCAAGCGGAAATTACTTCAAACGTAATATTTACTTCAGGGTTGATAACAACAGCATGTTTTCAGTGGCTGCAGGGAGCAGGCACTGTTTCTCTCACAGATAACATGAACATGAGACCACGTTTTCGATCTTACTACCTAAGGACGCTGCAATGTTTGGAACGGGGAAAAAACAGAGATTGGAAAAGGAACTGAACCTTTCAAACAGACATGAGGACAGGACTCAGCAGTCCACCTGCATCTTAAGGACAAAGGACACTCATTTGAAGACAATAGTGTCCAGATTTTGGCCTGCAGGGAGGACAGATAGTTTGAGAGAGGGGTGAAAGAAGCCCATCTATGTCAAACTGGAAAGACCATCCCTCAACAGAGGTGGAGGTCTGAGGCATCACCGCTCACCTGTTTACAATTCAGTCCTAAGATCTCTCCCCAGGAAGATGAAACCACATCCATACCTAGCCACAAAAGACCCTAACGAACCCCATTGTGGCAGGGGGAGCACTAACGACTCACATAACGAGGGGGAGGAGCAACAAACCCCCAATTGAAACTCAGGTGTTAATGGCTCCTTTAGGATATAAGTATGTGGAACTCCCAACTAGTCAGTCAGAACTGATGAAGCCTCTTGGATGAGAGGTGGAACATCTTCAAGGAACTCAAGCAAGTCCATGATTAAACTACAAGAATAACCATGACCTGGATGATGGAGGATCTTCACAGACATTAAACAGAACAGAAGATAATATCTTTTTAATCCCATCTGTGTTTCTTTTTTGTCTAAACCTCGTGCCGACATCAATCAGTATGTTGGCACAAGCGCTGGAGACTGTTTTAAGAAAGCAAGTTGAGGGCACTACTGAGGCATGGATCACAGTCCTACCCCCTCATACAGTCGTCCTCAAATGTATTCATCCCCTTCCATTAAAGAAAAGGCAAAATTCACAAGAGTCACTCAAATAACTAGAAACTGAAAAAAAGTGATAATAAATAAAAATTTGCTAAATTATTATGTAGTGAAATAAAACATTGCTTTTGAATTGTGGTTGGAAAGTATAATTAAAAAAAAAAAAAAAAAAACTGTCCTGGACAAGTTAGAGACTTTGCTGATGAGCAGTGGACCAGAATACCTGTCAATAGGTGCAGAAGTCTGATTGAGCGCTACAGAAAACACCTGACGGCAGTGATTGGCTCAAAGGGTTGTTCAACTAAACATTAGTTTACGGATCCCATCATGATTGGTTTTGTTTGTTTGTTTGTTTTATATATATATATTTCTGCTGAACCACAATTCAAAAGCAATGTCATGACTTTCATTCCATTTTTATTTATTATTACTTTTGTCAATTTCAGCTTATTTCAGTGACAGCTGTTGTTTTCCTTCTTTAATGGGAAGCTATGAACACATGTGAGGATGACTGCTAGAATGCTGCTGAAATGAACACAAGAGAAGACGATCTAATGTTCCGAATCATGGCTTCACGCTTGACAAACTTCTGGTTTTAGATTTAACCTACAATGGATAAGTTTTCTCAATCAGTCTACAATCCATACAAACGTGCAAACAAGCTTATTAAAAATCACAAACTGAAATCTCTCATTTACAACAATAAACTTAAATCAGTCCTTTGCAGAAGCCCTTTTGGCAGCCGTTGAAGCTTTGAGCCTTAAATCTCCTTGCACACCTGGATTTGGGCAGTTTTCCCCACATTTCTTTGCAGATCTTCTTAAGTTTAGTCAGATAGGAAGCATCTGTAAACGTCCATCTTTAGGTCTTTCTACAGCTCTTCAGTGGGCTTCACTCTGACTTTTGATTGAGCCACTTAAGGACAGTTAGACACTTGCCTCTCGGTCACTCTGGCGTTGTTTTGACTCTTTTAATGATTGTCCCAAAGGGTAATTGTGGCCACAACCTCAGGCCTTTTTACTGGAAAGTGACTATAAAGGTCTGATTGATGATGCACTGCTCAGATTGTCACCCTTTTGTTCAGTTACTCAGTTTGGCCAGACGGCAAACCCTAACAAGATTCCTGGCTGTTTCAAACTTCTCCCAATTATTAAACCCACTGTGAGGATGACTCAAAGCTTCCGATATGGTTTTGTACCCTTGCCCTGCTCTACGCCAGACTGCAGTTTCATAGAAGGTCTACAGAGAGTTCCTTAAGGTGTGATTTTTGTCTTGACATGAAATCTGAACTGTGGACCTCATACACACAGCTTTGTGCCATCCTACGTCCAATCAATAGAATCTGCCACAGTAGGACTCCAGTCAAGCTCTAGACACACCTAAGGATAATTAAACTGCATCTGGACACAAATTGTTCCACAGAAAAAGCACATTTGTGATCTATCTGCACGAAATCAGTCACATTGCGTCTGTAATATTATATGTTACCTACATTTAGAAAACAACTAAATGGAACCAAAATCAATACTTTATCATGTGTTAATTCGAGCTGTATCTCAGATGTAGCTCAAGCACAATGCGACTGACTTCATGCTGATGGGTCACATTTCTGTACATGAGAAATTTCAGGTCTTTATTTTTAATTAATTTGCAAAAAAAAAAAACATTAGACAGATTATTCATTTTGGGTTAGTTAATAGACAAAGAAAGGTATAAATTAAAATACAGTCGTGACTCGATAATCCGACATTAAATGTAAAACCTTCTTTTATGTCGGATAGCAAGGCTGTCGGATTGTCAAGACGGAGGTCGAGACACAAGGAGGGCTTGATGCTGGAAGGCTCATTAGTTGTTAATATTTATTGTTCATAGTTGTTACAATAACTAGTAGGGCTGGTCAAATAGCACTTTCTAGGCTCCGGATATTTGGGCACAATTAATGATGAATATCAGAATATTCGGCGCGTTTGGGGGACACTTCCACCCCTGGGGAGCGCTCCGATGGGGTAGAAGTGGCCGGAACGCACAGGCAATACTTGGTGGCTGATGCCAGTTTTGTTAACGGTCACAGTTCTGTTTCCACCATAGGTAGTGGTGGCAGTGGGGGAGTGGCAGATACGCTCCACCGTTACCATCCATGTTTACTTCCGTAAACACTGAGCACGCTCGCTGTGTGTGACGTCGTCGTGTCCTCTTCTGCGCATGCGGGACACTTTTGGGTCGTATGAAGTTCACACAGCACATACAAGTCGCATTTAACTGGAAATGTGAACGAACTCGCAAAAAAATCAGATTTCACAAAAAAATCTGAATTGAGCATTAAGTCCTGCAGTCTGAACGTAGACAATCTGTGGGATTGTTCAGTCAGATAATACGCTGTTATCCTGATTGGTGACATAAAATGTCATGTCGGAGTTGGAATCCAAGGCTGTCGCTATGTTAAGAATCTCTTTCATTTCTTTAGTTTTTCCTAAAAACCTGTCGGATAGCAAGGTTTAGGATTGTTAAGGGTCGGATTATCGAGTCACGACTGTACATTGATTGCAACTATACAACAAAGTGAACGGCTCTGAATGCTCTACGTCCTAATTTTCCGCCACCGTTGTCTGAGATGTCCCAGCACAGTTTAATCTGGAGTCACAGAAGGATTTACATAACTTTATTCACACATGTTTAGTACTTTTATAGACTTTAGATGTGTAAAGTCAGTGGAGTTGTCCTTCTGACTTGGTTGTATAAATCAGAAAAAGCACCTTTTGGCTTGAAAAGGCCACTTGCTGATGTTTTTCCGTTAAAATACTTCATGTGTGACTCCGGGGGCACTGCGATGCCAACAATAAGCACTCAGCAGCAACACTGGATGTGTAATTCAGAGGACAGTGACATTTGACCGTTTCCTGCAGCTTGTGTGTTAATAACAGCAATCGGTAAAATTACAGAGGACACCGCTCCATTAGAGGCACATGACCCTCCTCTCCTCAGCAATGTACTTTCTCTCTGATTCTTTTACTTTACTTCTTTATCTAATAAACTCCTGATACCGATGCTGTGTTCCGTCTCTGCTCTGTTCTCACGTGGTTATTTTGAGTGGCAAAACAGTAGGACTACAGCAGTGTTTCCTCAATAGTACAACAGTCTTATTGCTTCACATAAAGGGGAGGATGATGGAACGTAGTATTTCTACAATCCTTTTATAGTCTACATTTCATTTCAAAGCCCCGAGGGGGGAAAAATGGTTCAAAGGGTCTGAGGGCATAATGAGTGACAGCAGTCGCTGCCAGTACGAACAATCCAGGTGTCACTCAAGCAACAACACTCTTTACACAGACTTATTCAGCCCTGACAAATGAACAAGGACTGTCTGAAAGTCACTGAGCTGAATAAAGCCGTTAAGTCCTAAGCCTCTTTTTTATCTTTCCCATTTTCTCTAGTTCCTTCGCCGAGGTCCCAAACCTCCACACCTTGGTTAGGTGCCCCTACTATGTTGTCGGACTCATACTTGAATGGTTCAAAATTGCCTCTTGGATTGCTTTTCAGAAAATCCCTCAAGAGGACTCTGGAGCAAATTCATTTAATTTGCATGTCTATCTCAACAAAAGACACAACCAAATTGTTGGAATATTTCAGCCGACAGAGAGCGAGCGTGCGCGTACGTGTGCGTTTTCTTTTCTTCTCCTTTACAGAGCGGAGCCATATCACAGATAGACAAACTGACCAGGTGTCCAAAAGGAACGCTATAAATGCAATATGTTCTCCTAATAGAGCCACAAATTCTACAATTTGTGAAAGACGTCAGACTTCCCTTTTGGCAAATCATCCAATTGCAAACACGCCAGAAGCAGCTTCAGCACCAGAGGGTGATTTCAAAGTATATCCAGGTTGTTTTTGAGCGCAAGAAATGCGTTTCTATTTTTATCCCAATCAGTTTTCCATACATTCCTAAAAGTCTGAGCGTTTTACCTCTTTTCCCGAGGGATTTGGGTTTTTCTGGTCCCACTGCACCTGGCAGATGATAAGACAACACCATATGTGCTCCATATCTCATTTTGATGAAGTTCGGTTAATTCCAGTTACGTCACTCAAGCTTCACGAGAACAGCTTCTTCTTCTTTTTTTTAAAATGAACTTTCACTGACATATGTTCACAGTGGCAACATTTCAAATATTTAACAATGCACAGTCACAGATTAATAAGATCACAGCAGCCAGCATACGTCTGTTAAGCACTGCTCGATTCTTCACATCCTGAGAGATTGATAAGATGGCCAGTGGCACAAAACAATTTGTCCCGTATCTAAAAATAACTACCCTTCTTAAATTGTAATCACACCCTCCTGCCTGATCTTAATTCAGAGCGACAGTGCAACAGCGAATAAAGTTTAAATCAGATCAATCATATGTAGATGTGACATTTAACACCAACAGTAGATTCCCAGCTGCTGGAGGATGAAAGTCATGTTTGAACATTTGATGGGCAAACTCCACCGAGGCTCCTGAGGGAACAGTCGGCTCGCAGGGTCGTGATGCAACACACTCGATAAAAAGAGGCCTGTTGACTTAGGACATTAATATAATTAATTAGTTATAAATAAAACCACATACTGATCCAACCACACTGCATCAAAACTACAACTTTTACAATTAATACGGCGTGTGAACAAATCTACCGAAATTTCTTTTAACAACATCTGCGTAAAGAGTAATTAAGCCGCCGACGCCACATTGGGTTCCCGTGATTTTTCCTCCTTGTGATTACGAGACATTAGAAGGGAATTAGAAGAACAGATTATGAAGGAGGACAGGATGACTGGGATATTTACAGCTATAATACATGCAAAGGGACCATACAGCAAAGAAACAGATGCACAAACTGCACAAATGAAACCATCAGCAATAAACCAAAAAGACGACTAGCAGCTAAAACACTTTCTCTAACTGTGGTGTCTGTGAGTACACCGAGAATGAAAGAAATAACTTAAATCATCAGTAATAAAAAGACAGTACACATAAGTCTGTGAATTACATAACTGTACTTGTGCAAAATATTAGGGCTGCAACTAAACTTTCATTGTCGAGTAACCTGTTGATTATTTACTCAATTAACCTGTTAGTTGTTTGGTCTGGAAAACGTCAAAAAAAGGTGAAAAATGTCAATCAGCCTAAGTATTTTTTGGTCTACAGCCTAAAGACGATCTGTTTACTGTCAAATAGGAGTAAAGAAATCAGAAAATCTGCACTCAGAGATGTCAGAATGGTTTATTTAATCACTCAAACCAATTAATCGTGTATAAAAATAGTTGATTAATTTACTAGGTGACGACTAATCAATTATTTGTTGCGGCTCTACTTAAATGTTTAGACAAAAATCCATATTTAAACCTCACACACACACACAATCACTTTGTATTGTGTCATTTAAACCCTGTGTTTGTACGATTCCCTGTGTGTTCGAATAAAGAACAGCGGAAGATGCTCTGAAAGGTTTTTTTTGATGATCTGCTGTCAATTAGGAAGACGTGCACGGGGCGGACGTGTTCGGGGTTCCTGTCAAGAGTGAAGCTCATGAAAGATTTTAATTTTAAGAGGTGCAAGACTCTATAAAAGCTGACAGTTTGCTAATAAATCATCTCGGCCATCTGACCCGATCCCTGCACCTCATTAGTGTCATGAGCTGAATGAAACGGACGAAAGAAACGTGTGCAATTTCTGTTTGAATCCAAGTCCTGCATGAAAATGATGCCAACACGGTTTGAATCCTCCCCTAATACGTTTGAATGTGCAGGTCCTACTCCTTTGTTTTTTCTCTTTTTTAAATGCTGCCTTAAAAGAATTAAACTCGACCTCTACATGTTCCAGCATTAGACTGCCTCCGCGACTTTGTCCGGCATACAAATCCCACAACCTTTTCTGACCTTTCTGAATGCATGTCACAGTTAGCTAAAAGCCTGCATGTTTAACAGACCCTGCGGACTAGCATCTGTGCACCGCTTTGCATCGGCGTTGTCCATGCAGATGACGGGAATGAGAATTGCGAGAGGCAGCACCTTATGTCCCCAAAACTGAGGTTTCATTCTCTGTCGTGGATAAGGGAGACTTCATGATCACTTTGCCGCGTCTGTCAGTTGCTAAAAAAGGCCATTTCTACAGAACAAATGAAAACTCGCTTTATATTCAGCCCAGAACCTCTGTGCTGGCAAGAAACTCCAGTGCCCTCAAGCAAACAAATGTTCCATCGTCTGCTTTTCACAAACCTTTAGATCTCTGTGAATGTCAGCAATATTATCCCCCCTGCTCCACTCCCCGATCCAGTCTGAAGGCTTGGCCACTGTGCTCGAACCAAATCTCAAGATGCCGAGACGTCTGTGATGTAGCCCACCGCTAAAAAGCCAAAGCACAGAAGAAAAACACTGGGGCCGATCGATGGTCTGACTAGGCAAATATCAGGCCCGACCATGGGGCAGCGACTCAAAGTGTCTGACAGACAGAAATCATTCTGCCATGACAAGCCAGGCATGCTAAATGCTGATGAGCTTGTTGGAAAAGGTCTCGCCACTTGGGATATTCAAAGTGTCAGCCATCAACAGCAATACTCGCTGAAGGAAACACATTTGGAACTTTTTCTGATTCGGCTGCTTCTGTTAAATGTGAGCTACATAACAGCGACGAATTAAAGGACAGAAAAGCAATGTGCCTCTGCATTAATTCTCTTCTCTTCTCTGTGGAACTCTACTGGAGTGATAAAACACAATTCTCCCAAAACACGTTCCCTCATTTGGTATTTTCATGATGGTGCACTTCCTAACGCTTCGATCCAGAATCTCCCACAGGTGTTCATTTGGGCTGAGATCTGGTGAGGGCCGTATAGTATTCCCATCATCCTTTACTGGATGGAGTCACCCTGTTAGTGACCACTCCCATCAGGAAAAAGGTGATCACTCAGCACAACTTGGTAATGATTTGAGGTGACTTTTCCCTCTGAGGGGGGCAACTGGACCCAAACCATGCCAGATAGATGCCCCCCCAAAGCTTTGAGGTGGTCGAGGCTTCAGGTGTCACCCATCTGTGTATTATAGCTGAGTGTTATACACAGCTAGTCATA